>NW_028234006.1:0-5000 GCF_037954325.1 Fistularia commersonii
CAGCAGTGACTCATATTCCAAGTCAGCTGCCTCCTGCCAGTCTTTTGCATGAGGACTCTCCATTGCCTCTTTTAGTGAGAGTGGCTCTGTCACGCAACACATGTTTGCATAATGATCAACAGTCACTACATCAGCAAACTCATCATATCCAAATCTTATTGGAGGCTTTCTGATTCTGTCATTTTTTCTGACAGTGCTCTCAACAGTGACTTCGTCATGTTTTGTTTCACTCTCATCTATTTTCATAGTTATCTCGGTGTCTGTGCAGTGTACTTTCGGTTCCTGCTTCAAGTTAAAGTTGGATTCATCAAAGACGACATCTCGACGGATCAGAATCCTCCTCTTCTCTTCATCGTACAGGCGATAGCCTCTGGCATTGTTTGCATATCCCACGAAGCGCGGCTTCACAGTCTTTTTGTCCAGCTTCTTTCTCTCTTCATCTGGGACAAGTGCATAGGCAATACAGCCAAACACCTTCATGTGACCCACATTAGGTTTTTTCCCACACCATCTCTGGTACGGTGTCTCTCCCTTCGGGACAGAAGTAGGCAGCCTGTTCTGTATGTAAGCTGCTGTGGCAACAGCCTCTGCCCAGAACATCTTTGGTAACTTAGCATGAGACAACATGCTCCTTGCTGCTTCAACGAGTGTTCTATTTTTTCTTTCAGCAACTCCGTTTTGCTGTGGTGAGTGAGGTCCAGTCATTTCATGGTGGATGCCTTGAACCTTCAAATATTCTTGAAACTCCCTTGAGGTGTACTCACCACCATTGTCTGTTCTCAGCCTCTGGATGCTTAGTCCACACTCATTTGTGAATGTCTTCTCAAATTCCTTGAATTTACACAGCACTTCATTCTTCTGTTTCATGAAGTATACCTTGGAGCATCTTGAGTAATCGTCTGTGAAAGTCACAAAATATTTGGATCCACTTATAGATTCAGTTTGCATGGGACCACAGACATCACGATGAATTAACTGCATCTTGCGCTCGGAACGTATTTCTCCAATCGACTTGAATGGCTTTTTAGCCAGCTTGCCCTCCACACATCCTTCACAGAAGGGTACTTCTTTGTCTGCAGAGAAGTCCACTCCGTTCACCAGACCTTTTAGTTCCTTCAGCTTGGTAGTGTGACCGAGGCGCCGGTGCCACAAGATAGCAGCTACTGATGCACTGTGAGTGACTGATTCATTTCCTTTCACATCTAGCTGATATAGTCCATCAGCTCTTCGTGTTCCCATTCCTTTAAGAGTTCCATCTTTTCCACGAATGTAGCAGCAGGACCTCTTAAACTGAACCGTAGTTCCCTTTTTGGTGGCAGCTCCCACTGAGAATAAATTCCCAGAAAGTTTTGGAACATACAGCACATCATACATCGTAGCATTTTTTACCTTGCTTGACTTGAAGGTCATTGTCATGTTGACATTTCCAATTCCCAGGGCATCAACCACCCTGCCGTCACCGAGCTTCACTGACTGTTCTTTTGAGAACTGCTGGTATTCCTTAAGAATTCCTTGCTCGCATGTCATGTGCTTTGATGCTCCAGAATCAATTAACCACTCAAACTGATGTGGTTTTTCTGAGCTTTCCCTTCTAGCTACAAAGGCACTTTCAGATGAACCATCCTCATCCTCACACACCACATTTTTAGCTTTGTGGATTTTCTTTTTTGATTTGTTTTTCCAGCTTGGACAGTCACGTTTAATGTGGCCTTCCTTCCCACATTTATAGCATCTCCATGTGCTTTGTCCTGCTCCCACTGCTTTGGAGCGATCCTGCAGATTGCCACACACCTGTGATGACATTGCTGCTGCACCACCTGAAGGACCACCACTGTAATCATTAGCATTCACTCACTTTTGTTCCTCATCGATTAACGCTTGTTGAACAAATTTGAGTGTCAGGTTGTCAATCTTTGTTTCCAGTGCAGTGACAACTGTAGCGTAACTTGGTGGTAAACTTCCCAACAATGTTACAATTTGGTCTTCCTCTTCAATTACAGCTCCTATTGCTGATAACTGGTCAGTCAGTTCTTTCATTTGTTTGAGGTGCTCAGTCAAACCATCTCCTTCCTTCATTTCGCACCTGAAATATTTCTTCTTCAGAAATAGTTTATTTGCCAGCGTGTCTCTTTCAAAAATATCTTTCAGTGTAGTCCACACTTCTTTGGGAGTCTTACAGTTTGTAATCAGGTACAACAGGGATGAACTTACATTGAGCACTAACACAGAGAACGCTTTCTCTCTCTGTTTCGTGAACTCACCCTGTGCTGCTGCGTTAGCATCTGGGGCTAATGTGTCTTCCTCTGTTAGCATTCGCCACAGTCCTTTAGCCTTTAGCAGATGTTCCATTTGAAACTTCCACGTTGCCCAATTCTCCGGTCCGCTCAGCTTGTCGATAAACAGCTTGTCCTCCATTGTGAGTTCCCACAATACTGTTCACTATCACACAAAATATTCAGTGTAATCCAGCCTTTTAGAGACACTCTGGGCCCATAACCTATTGTATTTTAAGAACGAACTTTATTGCAGGCAGCATGAAAGAAAAAAACACGTAACATTCTTCTTCCTTTGTTAAGACGCAAAAACACACAGACGTAACACACTGATATAGCAGTAGCGCCACCTATAGGTAAAAGTACCGCCCATTTACAACATGGAGCTCCCGGACCTCTGGGCACACACATGTGAATGAGTGGATGAGATCATGTTTGTGTGCTTGTGGATGTGTTTTGGCTAATGCTATTAGCACAGCTATGATGAGTTAAGGTGTGTGTAAGTGTGTTTGTGTGCGTGTGTATATGTGTGTGTGTGTGTGTGTGTGTGTGTTTGTGACAGTTTGTTAAGGTGGAGGGGGTCGCGGACATGGAGTACCAGGGCCTGTACCGGATGAGTGGAGGAGCGGAGGAGGGCAGAAATCCTGCCCGTGATTCGCTTATGTCCAGCGGTTCAGGGGTTCCAAGCCCCAAAGCGGAAAAGCGGACGAGCGGAGAATAGCAGAAGCACGTCACGCAATTCGCCTGAGTTCGGAGGATCGGGGGTACCAGGGCCAATAGCGGAGGAGCGGTGGAGCTGAGAAACAGAAGATTGGAGGAGCGGAAGTAATGTTTCTCCTAATTTTTTTTTTCGTTTTTAATTTCATTTGTCTATCTATTTATTTAATTATTTCCTTTCAATTTCTTTTTTTGTCTAGCATAATAAACTTCTTCCAGTTCTGCAAAGCAAGAGACGTGCCACACATATTATTCCTCCGTAAAAGACCCAGCCGGTATTGAGGGGTAACTCACAGATCTCCTGGCCTGGCCAAGTTCTTCGTTCACAAAAACAGAATGCAGCAATGTTCCCCAAATTTTAATTTCTTCATAAACGATTTTGAATAATTAAAAAAAAAAAAAATCCTTAAAACTTATGGAAAAATCCAAAAACCAAAAAACATACAGTTTGATGTCTGAAATTCCTTGTAAACCGCAGACCAAATAACATGGTTTATTCCCCTTGCAATTTTTTTTTTCGTTTTTAATTTAATTTGTCCATCTATTTATTTAATTATACACTATTAACTTGTCCATATGTCCTTTTCTTCCTCATCCCTGGTTGTTTCATTGACATTCAGTTCTACCGTGCCACGTTTATTTGTACATTTGTATATTTGTGTGTACTATTAATGTTCAATTAAAAAAAAAAAAAAAAAAAAAAAAAGAATGAGAGGCTGAGAAAATCTCCATGTCTCTCTCTCTCTCTCTCCCCCTTAATGCCCCCCCCCCCCCCCCTTCCTCCTAACGGCGTCCGAAGCGACGAGATTCTCGCCGTTGTTGTGGAAGCTTGGTAAAGGATTCCCCGCGTCGGTGCGAGCGATGCGTTTCGAGGCGTATTGCATGCGTGTATGAAGGGGGGGGGGTCTACAGGACCCCGCAGAGCGGCAAAGCTGCACCTTCTCCGGACATCGATGTTGTTATCTGAGAAATATGCTCTCAGTTATTTTCGTTTTATTTTGAAGGGCCAGTCCCAACTTCTGGTCTGTCCGTTGTGTTTTTATTTGCTTGAAAATAAACTTAACTTCCTCCAGTTCTGCAAAGCAAGAGACGTGTCACACATATTATTCCTCCGTAAAAGACCCAGCCGGTAACACGCAGATCTACTGGCCTGGCCAAGTTCTTCATTCACAAAAACAGAATGCAAAACTGTTCCCCAAATTTTAATTTCTTCATAAACGATTTTGAATTATAAAAAAAAATCCTTAAAACTTATGGAAAAATCCAAAAACCAAAAAATATACAGTTTGATGTCTGAGATTCCTTGTGAACGGCCAACTTAATTACATGTTATATTCCCCTTGCAATTTTTTTTTTCGTTTTTAATTTTATTTTCTCCACCTAATTATTTAATGATTTCCCTTGAATTTTCATTTTTTTTGTCGAGCATTATGAATTTCTGGCAAAGCGTTAACACTATTAATTTCTGATTCCATACAGAACGAATGCCCTTATGTGTGTCCCCCCCCCCCCCCCCCGCTTTTTCCGTACGGTGGCAGACAGTGAGATCACAAGCAAATGGGTGTGATTGTAATGCAGGAACAGGGTGATAACAGCCGTGTTCGAAGTGTGTAGGGACTTGTTGTACAGGCTTTCCCCTGGTACTCCATGTAGGAGTACCAGGGGAAAGCCCTCCCCGGCCCTGGTACTCCATGAAGGAGTACCAGGGCCGTTTGCCTCCGTGAACCTGAAAGGGGCTGTTCCGGTGTTCCTGTTTGTAAATCCACTCAACAATGAGGTCAAAAGCACATCGGTATCGATACAGTTCGATACAGGGCGATAACACCCGTGTATTCCGCTCTCGGCCCTGGTACTCCTCGGGCCGAAATAGCCCTGGTACTCCTACATGGAGTACCAGAGGCCCGCCGCCGTGAGAGTAAATGGAGCAATTTGGGTGTTAAATTGCAAAAAGCGGCGTAAAACCCGTGTGGAAAGCAAACGAGTGTTGTTTTAAGACAGTGTGAGGGTGAC
>NW_028234006.1:15000-87500 GCF_037954325.1 Fistularia commersonii
ACACACATGTGAATGAGTGGATGAGCGAATGTTTGTTTGGTTGTGGATGCGTTTCGGCTAATGGTATTAGCACAGCTCTGATGAGTTAAGATGTGTGTGTATGTGTGTTTGTGTGTTTGTGTGTTTTTGTGTGTGTGTGAGTGATTTTGTGTGAGAGTTTGTTTAGGTAGGGGGGGGGGGGGGGAGTACCAGGGCCCATAGCCGAGGAGCGGTGGAGCTGAGAAGCGGAGGAGCAGAGGAGCGGAGGTAATGTTTCTTCTCTCAGAGGCGGAGCAGCTTGGGGGCAGCAGAACCCCTTAGACGGGCTAATGTGAGCATTCTTCGGACATAGATCCCCCGAACGTATGATTGGAGCTCCCGGACCACTGGGCACACACATGTGAATGAGTGGATGAGCTAATGTTTGTTTGGTTGTGGATGCGTTTCGGCTAATGCTATTAGCACAGCTATGATGAGTTAAGGTGTGTGTGTGTGTGTGTGAGTGTGTGTGTTTGTTTGTTTTTGTGTCTGTGTGAGTGTGTTCGTGTGTGTATGTGTGAGAGTTTGTTTAAGTGGGGGGGGGGGATACCAGGGCCCATCACGGAGGAGCGGTGGAGCGGAGAAGCGGAGGAATGGAGGAGGTTAGGTAATTTTTCTCTTCTCAAAGGCAGAGGATGGGAAGTTTGGGTGCAGTAGGACGCCTTAGACCGGCCACTGTGAGCCTTCTCCAGATATAGATCCCCGGATGTATGATTGGAGCTCCCGGACCATTGGGCACACACATGTGAATGAGTGGATGAGCTAATGTTTGTTTGGTAGTGGATGCATTTCGGCTAATGCTATTAGCACAGCTATGATGAGTTAAGGTGTGTGTGTGTGTGTGTGAGTGTGTGTGTATGTGTGTGTGTGTGTGTGTCTTTGTGTGTGTTTGTGTGTTTTTGTGTGTCTTTGTGTGTGTGTGAGTGTGTTTAGGTGGGGGGGGGTACCAGGGCCAATAGCGGAGGAGCGGTGGAGCTGAGAAGCGGAGAAGCGGAGGAGCATAGGAGCGGAGGTAATGTTTCTTCTCTCAGAGGCGGGGAAGCTTGGGGGCAGAAGAACCCCTTAGACGGCCTAATGTGAGCCTTCTCTGGAGATAGCTCCCCCAGACGTATGACCGGAGCTCCCAGACCTCTGGGCACATACATGTGAATGAGTGGATGAGCTAATGTTTGTGTGGTTGTGGATGCGTTTCGGCTAATGCTTTTAGCACAGCTATGATGACTTAAGGTGTGTATGTGTGTCTGTGTGTGTGTGTGTCTTTGTGTGTGTGTGTGTGTGTGTTTGTGTGTTTGAAAGGCTCTTTTGGTGGGGGAGGGGGCGGTCGCGGACAGGGATTACCATTGGGAGCACACATGTGAATGAGTGGATGAGCTAATGTTTGTTTGGTTGTGGATGCGTTTCAGCTAATGCTATTAGCACATCTATGATGAATTAAGGTGTGTGTGTGTGTGTGTGTGTATGTGTGTGTGTGAGTGTGTTTGTTTTTTTTTGTGTCTGTGTGAGTGTGTTCGTGTGTGTATGTGTGAGAGTTTGTTTGGTGGGGGGGGGGTACCAGGGCCCTTCGCGGAGGAGCGGTGGAGCGGAGAAGCGGAGGAATGGAGGAGTGGAGGTAATTTTTCTCTTCTTAAAGGCAGAGGATGTGAAGTTTGGGTGCAGTAGGACGCCTTAGACCGGCCACTGTGAGCCTTCTCCAGATATAGATCCCCCGGACGTATGATTGGAGCTCCCGGACCATTGGGCACACACATGTGAATGAGTGGATGAGCTAATGTTTGTTTGGTAGTGGATGCATTTCGGCTAATGCTATTAGCAAAGCTATGATGAGTTAAGGTGTGTTTGTGTGTGTGTGTGTGTGTGTGTGCGCGCGTGTGTGTGCGCGTGTGTTTTTGTGTGTGTGTGAGTGTGTTTAGGAGGGGGGGGGGGTACCAGGGCCCATAGCGGAGGAGCGGTGGAGCTGAGAAGCGGAGGAGCGGAGTAGCGGAGGTATTGTTTCTCCTCTCAGAGGCGGGGAAGCTTGGGAGCTATTAGCACAGCTATGATGACTTAAGGTGTGTGTGTGTGTGTGTGTTTGTGTGTTTGTGTGTTCTTGTGTGTGTGTGTGTGTGTGTGTGTGTTTGTGTGTGCGTTTGTGTATATGTGTGTGACAGTTTGTTTAGGTGGGGGGGGGGGGGCGCGGACAGGGGGTAGCTGGGCCTGGAGCGGATGAGCTGTGAAGCAGATGGAGCGCAGAAGCACGTCCCATAATTCTCCTGAGTCCGGCGGATCGGGAGTACCAGGGCCTATAGCGGAGGAGCGGTGGAGCGGAGAAGCGGACCATTGGGCACACACATGTGAATGAGTTGATGAGCTAATGTTTGTTTGGTTGTGGATGCGTTTCGGCTAATGCTATTAGCACAGCTATGATGACTTAATGTGTGTATGTGTGTCAGTGTGTGTGTGTGTGTGTGAGTGTCTTTGTGTATGTGTGTGATAGTTTGTTTTGGTGGGGGGGGGCGGTCGCGGACACGGACTACCAGGGCGCACACATGTGAATGAGTAGATGAGCTAATGTTTGTTTGGTTGTGGATGCGTTTCGGCTAATGCTATTAGCACAGCTATGCTGACTTAATGTGTGTATGTGTGTCAGTGTGTGTGTGTGTGTGAGTGTCTTTATGTATGTGTGTGACAATTTGTTTTGGTGGGGGGGGGGGGACACGGAGTACCAGGGCGCACACATGTGAATGAGTGGATGAGCTAATGTTTGTTTGGTTGTGGATGCGTTTCGGCTAAAGCTATTAGCACAGCTATGAAGACTTAAGGTGTGTGTATGTGTGTATGTGTGTGTCTGTGTGTGTGTGAGTGTCTTTGTGTGTGTGTGTGTGTGTGAGAGGCTCTTTTGGTGGGGGGGGGGGGGTCGCGGACAGGGAGTACCATTGGGCACACACATGTGAATGAGTGGATGAGCGAATGTTTGTTTGGTTGTGGATGCGTTTCGACTAATGCTATTAGCACAGCTATGATGAGTTAAGGTGTGTGTGTATGTGTGTTTGTGTGTTTGTGTGTTTTTGTGTGTGTGTGAGTGATTTTGTGTGAGAGTTTGTTTAGGTGGGGGGGGGGGGGAGTACCAGGGCCCATAGCGGAGGAGCGGTGGAGCTGAGAAGCGGAGGAGCAGAGGAGCGAAGGTAATGTTTCTTCTCTCAGAGGCGGAGCAGCTTGGGGGCAGCAGAACCCCTTAGACGGGCTAATGTGAGCATTCTCCGGACATAGATCCCCCGAACGTATGATTGGAGCTCCCGGACCACTGGGCACACACATTGGAATGAGTGGATGAGCTAATGTTTGTTTGGTTGTGGATGCGTTTCGGCTAATGCTATTAGCACAGCTATGATGAGTTAAGGTGTGTGTGTGTGTGTGTGTGTGTGTGTGTTTGTTTGTTTTTGTGTCTTTGTGAGTGTGTTCGTGTGTGTATGTGTGAGAGTTTGTTTAGGTGGGGCGGGGGGTACCAGGGCCCATCGCGGAGGAGCGGTGGAGCGGAGAAGCGGAGGAATGGAGGAGCGGAGGTAATGTTTCTCTTCTCAAAGGCATTTTGGGTGCAGTAGGACGCCTTAGACCGGCCACTGTGAGCCTTCTCCAGATATAGATCCCCCGGATGTATGATTGGAGCTCCCGGACCATTGGGCACACACATGTGAATGAGTGGATGAGCTAATGTTTGTTTGGTAGTGGATGCGTTTCGGCTAATGCTATTAGCACAGCTATGATGAGTTAAGGTGTGTTTGTGTGTGTGTGTGTGTGTGTGTGTTTGTGTGTGTGTGTGTGTGTGTGTGTGTGTGTGTGCGCGTGTGTGTGTTTATGTGTTTTTGTGTGTGTGTAAGTGTGTTTAGGTGGGGGGGGGTACCAGGGCCAATAGCGGAGGAGCGGTGGAGCTGAGAAGCGGAGGAGCAGAGGAGCGGAGGTAATGTTTCTTCTCTCAGAGGTGGGGAAGCTTGGGGGCAGAAGAACCCCTTAGACGGCCTAATGTGAGTCTTCTCTGGAGATAGCTCCCCCAGACGTATGACCGGAGCTCCCAGACCTCTGGGCACATACATGTGAATGAGTGGATGAGCTAATGTTTGTTTGGTTGTGGATGCGTTTCGGCTAATGCTATTAGCACAGCTATGCTGACTTAATGTGTGTATGTGTGTCAGTGTGTGTGTGTGTGTGAGTGTTTTTGTGTATGTGTGTGATAGTTTGTTTTGGTGGGGGGGCGGACACGGAGTACCAGAGCGAGCACATGTGAATGAGTGGATGAGCTAATGTTTGTTTGGTTGTGGATGCGTTTCGGCTAAAGCTATTAGCACAGCTATGAAGACTTAAGGTGTGTGTATGGCTGTGTCTGTGTGTGTGTGAGTGTCTTTGTTTGTGTGTGTGTGTGTGAGAGGCTCTTTTGGTGGGGGGGGGGGTCGCGGACAGGGAGTACCATTGGGCACACACATGTGAATGAGTGGATGAGCGAATGTTTGTTTGGTTGTGGATGCGTTTCGGCTAATGCTATTAGCACAGCTATGATGAGTTAAGGTGTGTGTGTATGTGTGTTTGTGTGTTTGTGTGTTTTTGTGTGTGTGTGAGTGATTTTGTGTGAGAGTTTGTTTAGGTAGGGGGGGGGTGGGTGGGGGAGTACCAGGGCCCATAGCGGAGGAGCGGTGGAGCTGAGAAGCGGAGGAGCAGAGGAGCGGTGGTAATGTTTCTTCTCTCAGAGGCGGAGCAGCTTGGGGGCAGCAGAACCCCTTAGACGGGCTAATGTGAGCATTCTCCGGAAATAGATCCCCCGAACGTATGATTGGAGCTCCCGGACCACTGGGCACACACATGTGAATGAGTGGATGAGCTAATGTTTGTTTGGTTGTGGATGCGTTTCGGCTAATGCTATTAGCACAGCTATGATGAGTTAAGGTGCGTTTGTGTGTGTGTGTGTGTGTGTGTGTGTGTGTGTGTGTGTGTGAGTGTCTTTGTGTGTGTTTGTGTGTTTTTGTGTGTGTGTGAGTGTGTTTAGGTGGGGGGGGGGTACCAGGGCCAATAGCGGAGGAGCGGTGGAGCTGAGAAGCGGAGGAGCAGAGGAGCGGAGGTAATGTTTCTTCTCTCAGAGGCGGGGAAGCTTGGGGGCAGAAGAACCCCTTAGACGGCCTAATGTGAGCCTTCTCTGGAGATAGCTCCCCCAGACGTATGACCGGAGCTCCCAGACCTCTGGTCACATACATGTGAATGAGTGGATAAGCTAATGTTTGTGTGGTTGTGGATGCGTTTCGGCTAATGCTTTTAGCACAGCTATGATGACTTAAGGTGTGTATGTGTGTCTGTGTGTGTGTGTGTGTGAGTGTCTTTGTGTATGTGTGTGATAGTTTCTTTTGGTGGGGGGGGATCGCGGACAGGGAGTACCTGGGCACACACATGTGAATGAGTGGATGAGCTAATGTTTGTTTGGTTGTTGATGCGTTTCGGCTAATGCTATTTGCACAGCTATGATGAGTTAAGGTGTGTGTGTATGTGTGGGAGGAATGGAGGAGCGGAGGTAATTTTTCTCTTCTCAAAGGCAGAGGATGGGAAGTTTGGGTGCAGTAGGACGCCTTAGACCGGCCACTGTGAACCTTCTCCAGATATAGATCCCCCGGATGTATGATTGGAGCTCCCGGACCATTGGGCACACACATGTGAATGAGTGGATGAGCTAATGTTTGTTTGGTAGTGGATGCGTTTCGGCTAATGCTATTAGCACAGCTATGATGACTTAAGGTGTTTGTGTGTGTGTGTGTTTGTGTGTTTCTTTGTTTGTGTGTTCTTGTGTGTGTGTGTGTGTGTGTTTGTTTGTGCGTTTGTGTATATGTGTGTGACAGTTTGTTTAGGTGGGGGGGGGCGCGGACAGGGGGTAGCTGGGCCTGGAGCGGATGAGCTGTGAAGCGGATGGAGGGCAGAAGCACGTCCCATAATTCTCCTGAGTCCGGCGGATCAGGAGTACCAGGGCCTATAGCGGAGGAGCGGTGGAGCGGAGAAGCGGACCATTGGGCACATACATGTGAATGAGTTGATGAGCTAATGTTTGTTTGGATGTGGCTGCGTTTCGGCTAATGCTATTAGCACAGCTATGATGACTTAATGTGTGTATGTGTGTCAGTGTGTGTGTGTGTGAGTGTCTTTGTGTATGTGTGTGATAGTTTGTTTTGGTGGGGGGGGGGGGGGTCGCGGACACGGAGTAGCAGGGCGCACACATGTGAATGAGTGGATGAGCTAATGTTTGTTTGGTTGTGGATGCGTTTCGGCTAATGCTGTTAGCACAGCTATGATGACTTAATGTGTGTATGTGTGTCAGTGTGTGTGTGTGTGTGTGAGTGTCTTTGTGTATGTGTGTGATAGTTTGTTTTGGTGGGGGGGGGGGGGGGGGGGGGCGGACACGGAGTACCAGGGCGCACACATGTGAATGAGTGGATGAGCTAATGTTTGTTTGGTTGTGGATGCGTTTCGGCTAAAGCTATTAGCACAGCTATGAAGACTTAAGGTGTGTGTATGTGTGTATGTTTGTGTCTGTGTGTGTGTCTTTGTGTGTGTGTGTGTGTGTGTGTGTGTGTGAGAGGCTCTTTTGGTGGGGGGGGGGGGTCGCGGACAGGGACTACCATTGGGCACACACATGTGAATGAGTGTATGAGCGAATGTTTGTTTGGTTGCGGATGCGTTTCGGCTAATGCTATTAGCACAGCTATGATGAGTTAAGGTGTGTGTGTATGTGTGTTTGTGTGTTTGTGTGTTTTTGTGTGTGTGTGAGTGATTTTGTGTGAGAGTTTGTTTAGGTAGGGGGGGGGGGGGGGGAGTACCAGGGCCCATAGCCGAGGAGCGGTGGAGCTGAGAAGCGGAGGAGCAGAGGAGCGGAGGTAATGTTTCTTCTCTCAGAGGCGGAGCAGCTTGGGGGCAGCAGAACCCCTTAGACGGGCTAATGTGAGCATTCTTCGGACATAGATCCCCCGAACGTATGATTGGAGCTCCCGGACCACTGGGCACACACATGTGAATGAGTGGATGAGCTAATGTTTGTTTGGTTGTGGATGCGTCTCTGCTAATGCTATTAGCACAGCTATGATGAGTTAAGGTGTGTGTGTGTGTGTGTGTGTGTGTGTGTGTTTGTTTGTTTTTGTGTCTGTGTGAGTTTGTTCGTGTGTGTATGTGTGAGAGTTTGTTTAGGTGGGGGGGGGGGTACCAGGGCCCATCGCGGAGGAGCGGTGGAGCGGAGAAGCGGAGGAATGGAGGAGCGGAGGTAATGTTTCTCTTCTTAAAGGCAGAGGATGGGAAGTTTGGGTGCAGTAGGACGCCTTAGACCGGCCACTGTGAGCCTTCTCCAGATATAGATCCCCCGGATGTATGATTGGAGCTCCCGGACCATTGGGCACACACATGTGAATGAGTGGATGAGCTAATGTTTGTTTGGTAGTGGATGCATTTCGGCTAATGCTATTAGCACAGCTATGATGAGTTAAGGTGCGTTTGTGTGTGTGTGTGTGTGTGTGTGTGTGTGTGTGTGTGTGAGTGTCTTTGTGTGTGTTTGTGTGTTTTTGTGTGTGTGTGAGTGTGTTTAGGTGGGGGGGGGGGTACCAGGGCCAATAGCGGAGGAGCGGTGGAGCTGAGAAGCGGAGGAGCAGAGGAGCGGAGGTAATGTTTCTTCTCTCAGAGGCGGGGAAGCTTGGGGGCAGAAGAACCCCTTAGACGGCCTAATGTGAGCCTTCTCTGGAGATAGCTCCCCCAGACGTATGACCGAAGCTCCCAGACCTCTGGGCACATACATGTGAATGAGTGGATGATTTAGTGTTTGTGGTTGTGGATGCGTTTCGGCTAATGCTTTTAGCACAGCTATGATGACTTAAGGTGTGTATGCGTGTCTGTGTGTGTGTGTGTGTGAGTGTCTTTGTGTATGTGTGTGATAGTTTCTTTTGGTGGGGGGGGGTCGCGGACAGGGAGTACCAGGGCACACACATGTGAATGAGTGGATGAGCTAATGTTTGTTTGGTTGTGGATGCGTTTTGGCTAATGCTATTAGCACAGCTATGAAGACTTAAAGTGTGTGTATGTGTGTATGTGTGTGTCTGTGTGTGTGTGTGAGTGTCTTTGTGTGTGTGTGTGTGTGTGAGAGGCTCTTTTGGTGGGGGGGGGTGTCGCGGACAGGGAGTACCAGGGCCAAGAGCGGATGAGCTGAGGAGCGGAGGAAGGCAGAAGCTCGGCCCGTGATTCGCTTATGTCCAGCGGTTCGGGAATTCCAGGGCCCAAAGCAGAGGAGCAGTGGAGCTGAGAAGCGGAGGAGCGGAGGTGATGTTTATTCTCTCAGAGGCAGGGAAGCTTGGGGGTAGCAGAACCCCTTAGATGGGCTAATGTGAGCATTCTCCAGACATAGATCCTCCGGTCGTATGATTGGAGCTGCCGGACCATTGGGCACACACATGTGAATGAGTGGATGAGCTAATGTTTGTTTGGTTGTGGATGCGTTTCGGCTAATGCTATTAGCACAGCTATGATCAGTTAAGGTCTGTGTGTATGTGTGTGTGTGTTTGGGTGTGTGTGTGTGTCTGTGTGTGTGTGTGAGAGTTTGTTTAGGTGGGGGGGGTTGCGGACAGGGAGTACCAAGGCCTCGAGCGGATGAGCTGAGGAGCAGAGCAGGGTAGAAGCCCGGCCCGTGATTCCCTTATATCCAGCGGTTCGGGAGTTCCAGGGCCCAAAGCGGAAAGGCGGAGGAGTGGAGAAGCGGAGGAGTGGAGGAGAGCAGAAGCACGTCACGCAATTCTCCTGAGTTCGCAGGATCAGGAGTACCAGGGCCCATAGCGGAGGAGCGGAGGTGTTGAGAAGCGGAGGAGCAGAGGAGCGATATTATATTTCTCTTCTCAAAGGCGGGGAAGCTTGGGGGCAGCAGGATCCCTTAGACCGGCCAATGTGTGCCTTCTCCGAACATAGATGCCCCGGACGTATGCCCGGAGCTCCCAGACCTCTGGGCACATACATGTGAATGAGTGGATGAGCTAATGTTTGTTTGGTTGTGGATGCGTTTCGGCTAATGCTATCAGCACAGCTATGATGACTTAAGGTGTGTGTGTGTGTGTGTTTTTGTGTGTTTGTGTGTTCTTGTGTGTGTGTGTGTGTGTGTGTTTGTGTGTGTGTGTGTGCGTTTGTGTATATGTGTGTGACAGTTTGTTTAGGTGGGGGGGGGCCGCGGACAGGGGGTTAGGGTTAGGGTTAGGGTTAGGGTTAGGGTTAACAAGGCCCATAGCGGAGGAACGGTGAAGCAGAGAAGCAGAGGAGCGGAGGAGCGGAGGAGCGGAGGTAATGTTTCTCTTCTCAAACGCAGAGGAGGGGAAGTTTGGGGGCAGCAGGGCGCCTTAGACTGGCCAATGTGAGCCTTCTCTAGGACATAGGTCCCCCGGACGGATGATTCGAGCTCCCGGACCATTGGGCACACACATGTGCATGAGTGGATGAGCTAATGTTTGTTTGATTTGAGATAGGTGATCTCATTAGTTTTATTTGAGTTTACATTCTAGTATACATATGTGGTATTTGTATATACTCTCAGGAAATGTATGGCACTTTATGACAAGGTTTGGGACTTGTTTTAGTTTTTCGCGACTGTTCAGCTAACTTGACGTTAACTTCTACGTCAGTGTTTTCTTTTTTGGTATAGCGCTGCTGGCGGGAATTTTCCCTCACTCTGTACTGTACATGTCCCATGGCTAACCGATGTTGATTCCCGGAGCTGTGAAGAAGAAAATAAAAGACGATTCAAACAAGGCAAACTTGTGAATTCCTTCCGAAACATGGAAAACGAAGAAGCTGCAAACTTAAACGCAACAGGTTATGGGCCCAGGCTACGAACAAAAGGAGGAAGATGGCAACGTTTGGTTGCCGATGGAGACGAAAACAACTACGAGCTTTGGGAAGTAAAGTTTCTGGGACACATGCGACTTGAAGGTTTGAAAGAGACAATTCTTTCAACTGTTGAGCCCGACCCAGGTAAAAATGCAGAATGCTACGCTGAGCTTATCCAGTTCCTCGATGATAAAAGTCTATCATTGGTAATGAGGGAAGCCGCAGATGACGGTCGAAAAGCTTTGAAAATATTACGGGATCATTATGCCAGCCAGGGTAAGCCCAGAATTATTTCCCTGTACAGCGAACTATGCTCACTCAAGAAGGAACCCGACGAAACAATAACAGATTACATTATCAGAGCAGAAAAGGCAGTCACCGCTCCGAGAAACACAAAACAGGTGATAAGTGATGAGCTGATGATCGCTATGGTTATGAAAGGGCTTCCAGAACCATACAAGCCCTTCGTCATTCATGTAACTCAGAGCAGTGAAGAAATGACGTTTATTCAGTTCAAGAGTAAACTAAGAAGTTATGAAGAGACTGAAAAGTTTGACAGCAAAACCAAATCAGACAATGTCATGAAAGTGGACATGTCAACCGTGATCTGCTATGGATGTGGAAACCGTGGCCATATGTCAAAAGCTTGTCACCAAAAATCAGGGCCAAAATGGTGCAGCTATCACAGAAGCGCAACCCACACCGATGAGACATGCAGAAGAAAATCCAAGCCCAAAGAAGACTCGGTCAAACAAAACACAGACATCCAAGACAAAGATAAGGAAGATGAGCAAACTTTTGTATTCAAGGTCAGTCAAAAAGTCCCTCCGGAAAATATCAGAAAAAATGGACTGATGGTAGACTGTGGCGCTACATCACACATCATAACACAAGAAGACAAATTCACAAGATTTGATGAGTTTTTCAACCCAAACAAACATTACATGGAGCTAGCAGACGGGACCAGAAGAAACAAAGTGGCACTAAAAAGAGGTGATGCAGAAGTGTTACTCCAGGACATTGAAGGAAAACCTGTCCTGGTAACCTTAAGGGGAGCCTTATTCATCCCATCATATCCTCAGGACTTCATATCGGTGAAGGCAGCCACAGCTGATGGAGCCAGCGTGATATTCAAAGAAGGAGAGAACAGATTCATAACCAAAGAAGGAACAATTTTCAGCATTGAGGAATGTGACAGACTCTACTACATAAGAACGGTAAATTATCAACAACTTTATGATGATACAGTAAATGACATGATGTCCAGGGATAAAGTAAACTGAACTTGTGATGTCAAAACATGGCATGAGATTATGAGACACCGCAATGTAAAAGATGTATTAAAATGACCAAACTTAGTCGAGGGTATGAAGATTACAGGTCAGACCAAGGTAGACTGTAACGTATGCACAGAGGGAAAATTCACAAATAGCAGAAACAGGCAAGCTGATGCAAAAGCTGATGCACCCCTAAAAATGGTACACGCTGACTTATCAGGCCCGATTGAACCAGCTGGTCAAGAAGGGCATAAGTATGTAATTTCATTCACAGATGATTATTCAGGGGCAGTATTTGTATATTTTCTCAAATACAAGAGTGAAGCTACATTAGCAACAGAGAAGTTCCTTGCTGACAGTGCAGCGTATGGTCGTGTCAAATGTATCAGGTCAGACAACGGGACTGAATTCACAGGAAATGCTTTTCAATCTCTTCTAAGGGAGAAAGGCATAAGACATGAAACATCATCCCCATACTCTCCCCATCAAAATGGGACAGCAGAAAGATAATGGAGGACCCTTTTTGAAATGGCAAGGTGTATGCTAATAGAAAAAGGATTACCAAAGGTTTTGTGGCCTTATGCTGTCCAGACCGCTGCCCATATTCGAAATAGATGTTACAATGACAGACTCGAAAATACCCCATACTTCATGTTAACAGGGAGAAAGCCAAATCTCTCAAAAATGTGGATATTCGGAACTGAGTGTTCTGCATACAAACATGACACTAAGAAATTAGATCCCAGATGTGAAAGAGGAATATTTGTGGGATACAGTAAGAAAAGCCCTTCATACCTGGTCTATAATCCACTTACAGAAAAAGTGGCAAAACAGAGACTGGTGAAATTGATCAAAAAGGGAAGAATTGAACAACAAACACAAACTGATGATTATGAGACAGAAATCCAGGGATATGAAGGCACAGAATCTACAGATGAAACCAGTATTGCTGTGTCACAAAGTGAAAATAAAACAGACAACCATATACAAAATGAGGATGAGAGTACTAACGCAGATGTGTCACATGACGAAGAAACAGCAGAAAATGTCCAAAATGAAAAAGAGACGAGGTCAGACATAAAACCCAGATATAATCAAACCAGTCGCTATCCTAGACGAAAAAGGGTCGTTCCAAGGTATTTAGAGGATGATCAGACAGACTATATTAACAATGATAAAAATCATACAACTATTGATTACTGTTACAGGACTGTGTGCGGAGTCCCACAGAATTATAGTGAAGCACTGAAGTCACCACTGGCACCCGGGTGGAATTGTGCCATGAGGGAAGAGATTGACTCGATTAAATAGAATGACACATTTGAACTGACAACTTTACCTGAAGGGAGAAAAGTAATTGGAGGAAAATGGGTATTTGCCCTTAATGAAAATGCTGAAGGAGGACAAATATTTAAGGCCAGATATGTAGCTAAGGGTTACAATCAAACAGAAGCCATAGACTACTATGGAACTTTTGCACCGACAGCTAACATTACATCAGTGCGGGCACTAATGCAGATAGCCGTACAAAATAACCTCATTGTCCATCAAATGGATGTTAAGACGGCATATTTACATGCTCCTATACATGAGGAGATTTTCTTGGAACAACCAGAAGGGTTTGAAATGATGTCAGAAACAGGAGAGAAACTAGTGTATAGATTAAAGAAATCTCTTTATGGCCTGAAACAATCAGGAAGAAACTGGTATGAACTCCTTAATGACCATTTAGAACAGGACAACTTTGTGAGAAATCTCTCTGACCACTGTGTGTACAGAAAACAGACGGAAAATGGTGACACAATCATTGTAATAATTTGGGTAGATGATTTAATTATTGCCGCAAGCAGCAATGATGCACTCAGCACATTTAAACAGAACATGAAATTCAAGTTCAACATGAAAGACCTGGGGAAACTATCATATTTTTTGGGCATACAATTTGAACAAAAGGGGGATGAAATCAAAATGAACCAGACAAAGTACATCCTAAAAATGCTAGAGAGATTTGGAATGTCAGAATGTAAAGCAAGATCTACTCCAAGTGAGCAAAAATTAGAGGGCATCCCTGTAGCTGATGAAAATGAGCAAAGTGAACCTGTCGACCCCAAAGAATATCGTGAGATTGTAGGCAGTCTTATTTATGCCATGACTTGCACCAGACCTGATATCAGCTGGATAGTGAGCAAACTATCACAGAATCTGGCAATGGCAAAAGTAAAAAATGTAGTAGCTCCAAAACATGTTCTGAGGTTTTTGAAGGGGACAGCTGATTATGAACTAAGTTTCAAGACAAATAAGGAGGATTTGAACCTGATAGCTTACAGTGATTCAGACTGGGCATCATCTGTAGAAGACAGACGTAGCACTACAGGCTACTGTTTCAGTTTAACAAAACAAGGCCCAGCCATTGCATGGAAGTCAAGGAAACAGCCCACAGTGGCCCTGTCAACATGTGAGGCTGAATACATCGGCCGAGCCACCACCGCACAAGAAAACATGTACCTGTCTCAACTGTTAAACGGTATGGACAACAAAATGTACAGTTGCACAACAATCTACGGAGACAATCAGGGGGCCATCGCACTGAGTAAGAATCCTGTAAACAGACAAAGGTCAAAACACATTGATGTAAAATATCATTTCATTCGTGAAGCACTCAGTGAGGGTTAAATAAATCTTATCTATTGTCCATCAGAGGACATGTTGGCAGACATCTTGACAAACTCATGACAAAGGTAACAATAGAAAAATTCAAAAAGTGGTTCTTTGGAAATTCAAATGTCCAAAGTTTTTTTTGGGATGTTGAGATCAAGAGGGGGTGTTGAGATAGGTGATCTCATTAGTTTTATTTGAGTTTACATTCTAGTATACATATGTTGTATTTGTATCTACTCTCAGGAAATGCATGGCACTTTATGACAAGGTTTGGGACTTGTTTTAGTTTTTCGCGACTGTTCAGCTAACTTGACGTTAACTTCTACGTCAGTGTTTTTTTTTTGGTAGAGCGGTGCTGGCGGGAATTTTTCCCTCACTCTGTACTGTACATGTCCCATGGCTAACCGATGTTGATTCCCGGAGCTGTGAAGAAGAAAATAAAAGACGATTCAAACAAGGCAAACTTGTGAATTCCTTCCGAAACATGGAAAACGAAGAAGCTGCGAACTTAAACGCAACAGTTTGGTTGTGGATGCGTTTCGGCTAATGCTATTAGCACAGCTATGATGAGTTAAGGTGTGTTTGTGTGTGTGTGTGTGTGTGTGTGTCTGTGTGTGTGTGTGTGTGCGTGTGTGTGAGTGTGAATTTGTTTAGGTGGGGGGGGGTCGCGGACAGGGAGTACCGGGGCCTCGAGCGGATGAGCTGTGGAGCGGAGGAGGGCAGAAGCCTGGCCCGTGATTCGCTTATGTCCAGCGGTTCGGGAATTCCAGGGCCCAAAGCGGAGGAGCGATGGAGCTGAGAAGCGGAGGAGCGGAGGTAATGTTTCTCCTCTCAGAGGCGGGGAAGTTTGGGGGCAGAAGAACCCCTTAGACTGGCTAATGTGAGCATACTCCGGACATAGATCCCCCGGACGTATGATTGGAGCTCTCGGACCATTGGGCACACACATGTGAATGAGTGGATGAGCTAATGTTTGTTTGGTTGTGGATGCGTTTCGGCTAATGCTATTAGCACAGCTATGATGAGTTAAGGTGTGTGTGTATGTGTGTGTGTGTGTGTGTGTGTTTGTGTGTTTTTGTGTGTGTGTGAGTGTGTTTGTGTGTGTATGTGTGAGAGTTTGTTTAGGTGGGGGGGGGGAGTACCAGAGCCCATACAGGAGGAGCGGTGGAGCTGAGAAGCGGAGGTAATTTTTCTCCTCTCAGAGGCGGGGAAGCTTGGGGGCAGAAGAACCCCTTAGAACGGCCAATGTGAGCCTTCTTCGGACATAGATCACCCGGACGTATGACTGGAGCTCCCGTACCTCTAGGCACACACATATGTGAATGAGTGGATGAGCTAATGTTTGTTTTGTTGTGGATACGTTTTGGCCAATGCTATTAGCACAGCTATGATGAGTTCAGGTGTGTGTGTGTGTGTTTGTGTGTTTGTCTGTGTGTGTGTGTGTGTGTGTGTGTGTGTGTGTGTGTGTGTGTGTGTGTGTGTGTGTGTGTGTGTGTGTGTGTGTGCGTGTGTTTATCCGTGTGTGAGAGTTTGTTTTGGTGGGTGGGGGGGGGGGGGGTGTTCCCGCGGACAGGGAGTACCAGGGCCTGGAGCGGATGAGGTGAGGAGCGGAGGAGGGCAGAAGCCCGGACCGTGATTCGCTTATGTCCAGCGGTTCGGGAGTTCCAGGGCCCAAAGCGGAGAAGCGGAGGACAGCAAAAGCCCTGTCCGCAATTCACCTGAGTCTGGCGGATCGGTAGTACCTGGTTCCGCAGCGGAGGAGCGGAGGAGCGGAGGAGCGGAGGAGCGGAGCAAAGCGGAAGACCGTCTTAATAACAAGGAAATTACAGATGAGGCTATAATTTCCAAAGAAATCTTTAAATTCTATCGCCACCTATACACTTCGACATTGTCAAAAAGCGATTGTGACTCCTTTCCAACAAATATTCCTCAACATATCCCAAAAATAAACAACAACAAACAATATATGTTTGTTTTGTATATGTTTATATATAATCAACAAAAAATATACAGTTTGATATCTGAGATTCCTTGTGAGTCGCCAACTTAATTACATGTTGTACTCCCCTTGCAATCTTTTTTTCGTTTTAATTTTTTATTAGTCTATCTATTGATTTAATTATTTCATTTTAATTTCTTTTTTTGTCTAGCATTGTAAATTTCTCACAAACCGTTAACACTATTAACTTCTGATTCCATACAGAACGAATGTCCTTATGTCCTTTGCTTCCTCATGCCTGGTTGTTTCATTCACATTCAGTTCTACCTTGCCATGTTTATTTGTACATTTGTATAGTTGTGTGTACTATTTATGTTCAATTCAAAAAAAAAAAAAAAAGAATGAGAGGCTGAGAAAATCTCCATGTCTCTCTCTCCCCCCCCCCTTAATGCCGCCCCCCCCCCCTTCCTCAAGGCGGCCGACGCAACGCGATTCTCGCCGTTGTTGTGGAAGTA
Organism: Fistularia commersonii; assembly: GCF_037954325.1. Taxonomy (NCBI): domain Eukaryota; kingdom Metazoa; phylum Chordata; class Actinopteri; order Syngnathiformes; family Fistulariidae; genus Fistularia; species Fistularia commersonii. Next base: position 31,257 of record NW_028234006.1, read on the forward strand.
GGGAAAAGGATTCCCCGCGTCGGTGCGAGCGATGCGTTTCAAGGCGCATTGCATGTGTGTATGGGGGGGGGGGGGGTCTACAGGACACCGCAGACCGGCAATGGTGCACCTTCTCCGGACATCGATCACCGAAACGTCGGCGTGGAGCTCCCGGAGCAGCCGGCGTGTACATGTGAATGAATGGAGGAGCTAATGTGTGTGGGGTGGTGGTGGTGGTGGTGGTGGGGGGGGGGGGGGGGGGGGGGGGGGCGTTTCGGCTAATGCTATCAGCACAGCTATGATTATCCCCAGAACGTTGAGAACGAGCTCCCGGAACTCCAGACATGCGTATATAAAAGAGTGGAATTAAGGTGTGTGTGAGTGTGTGTGTGTGTGTGTGTGTGTGTGTGTGTGTGTGTGTGTGTGTGTATGTGTGTGTGTGTGTGTGTGTGTATGTGTGGGACAGAAATAATGTCGGGGACAGAAATTGTTATTAGCCTGCTGGCAGATGACACAACCTTAGTTTTGAAAAATGAACATCAAGTCCCAATAAGCGTTGAAAAAATTAAAACATTCTACAAGGCTTCAGGATTGTCATTAAACTTAAAGAAATGCAAACTTCTTGAGCTGCATGACTCACCACTAAAGGAAATCAGTAATGTTCCTATCAAATCAGAAATAAAATACTTGAGCATTTTCCTATCTAAGGACCAAAAGTTAAATCAGTCCAGGAACATTGAATCTAAACTGAATCAAAGTAAAGCTAAATTGAATATATGGCTCCAAAGAGATTTATCAATATTAGGCCCGATATATTTGACTAAAATGGAATGTTTATCCAGATGTATATACCCAGTGTATTCCAATGCTGCTCCAAATCAACTCATAAAATCTATTAACCAAATAAATTTCAACTTTATCTGGAGGAACAAACCACACCATCTAAAAAAATCACATATGGGGAAAGAAACAAGTGACGGAGGGCTGAAAGTGATAGAGTTGGACTGCCTGAATGGGACATTGAAGGTGAACTGGTTGAAATCCTTGATCAAACATCATCATTTTTACTGGTATTGTACTCCAAACTACTTATTCAACATAGTCGGCAGCCTAAGTCTTCTACTTATCTCTGACTTGGATATCAACAAGATTCCTGTCCAATTTTCAGAGTTCCATAAACAAATACTATTATACTGGAAAATGATATATGTACACAATTTCTCACCACACAGTACAATAATTTGGAACAATCGATATGTACTGCATGGCAACAAACCTCTGTTTTACAAGGAATGCTTTGAGAAAGGTATATGGTCAATAATTGACTTGATGGATGACAATGGCAGTCGTCTAGACTATGAACAGTTCTGTACTACACACAGATTTAAGCCTCCCATATTAGAGTTGATAAAGTTACGAAACGCACTGCCTCGACAATTTGTATTCCTGACCAAAAATATAATGACGCACCAAACCGTACAACCACAGTTACCCCGACTATCACTCCAGGGAATCTCAATTCCGGACAGAAAGTGCAGCAACTCCTTTATTAGGACATGTTTCACAGGAAACTTATTCCCTGGACGTCAAAACAAAAATAATATTTGAAATGAATTTGATAAGGAATCGATTGCCACGCTGCGAACTATGTATCTGACTCTACCCATACCCCCCAAGGCACAAAGAAACCCACTTCTAAATTATGAATGACATCTACCCATCTAAGGAATTATTGAGGGTACGCTTTACTTTTGAAGATAATATTTGTACATTTTGTGAAGACAACATTGAAACCACTGACCATATATTTTTTCTCATTCTCATTCCATCATCACCAGTTTCCCTCTCAAAAGATGATATCACATTTGGTTTACTTATAAGCAACATAACAGATGAACTCCATGTCAATGTTCTTTTAGGCCTGGCCAAGTTCTTCATTCACAAAAACAGAATGCAAAAATGCTCCCCAAATTTTAATTTCTTCATAAACGATTTTGAATTATAAAAAAAAATCCTTAAAACTTATGGAAAAATCCAAAAACTAAAAAATATACAGTTACCCATGTCTGAGATTCCTTTTTTTTGAAAAAAAAAAAAAAAAAAAAAAAAAAAAAAAAAACTTAATTACATGTTATATTCCCCTTGCAATTTTTTTTTCGTTTTAATTTTTTATTTGTCTATCTATTGATTTAATTATTTCCTTTTAATTTCTTTTTTTGTCTAGCACTGTAAATTTCTCACAAACCGTAAACACTATTAACTTCTGATTACATACAGAACAAATGTCCTTATGTCCGTTGCTTCCTCATCCCTGGTTGTTTCATTGACATTCAGTTCTACCTTGCCATGTTTACTTGTACATTTGTATATTTGTGTGTACTATTTATGTTCAATTAAAAACAGTTTGATGTCTGAGATTCCTTGTGAACGGCCAACTTAATTACATGTTATATTCCCCTTACAATTTTTTTTTTTAGTTTTTAATTTTATTTTTCTATCTATTTATTTAATTATTTCCTTTTAATTTTCTTTTTTGTCTAGCATTAAAAAATTCTCGCGAACCGTTAACACTATTAACTTCTGATTACATACAGAACGAATGCCCTTATGTCTCCCGTCCCCCCCGCTTTTTCCGTACGGTGGCAGACACTGAGATCAAAAGCAAATGGGTGTCATTGTAATGCAGTAACAGGGTGATAACAGCCGTGTTTGAAGTGTGTAGGGGCTTATAGGAGAGCAGAAGCACGTCACGCTATTCGCCTGAGTTCGGAGGATCGGGGGCACCAGGGCCCATAGCGGAGGAGCAGAGGAGTTGAGAAGCGGAGGAGCGGAGTTATGTTTCTCTTCTCAAAGGCGGGGAAGCTTGGGGGCAGCAGGACCCCTTAGACCGGCCAATGTGAGCCTTCTCCGGACATAGATCACCCGGACGTATGACTGGAGCTCCCGTACCTCTGGGCACACACATATGTGAATGAGTGGATGAGCTAATGTTTGTTTTGTTGTGGATACGTTTCGGCCAATGCTATTAGCACAGCTATGATGAGTTCAGGTGTGTGTGTGTGTGTGTGTGTGTGTGTGTGTGTGTATGGTGTGTGTGTGTGTGTGTGTGTGTGTGTGTGTGTGTGTGTGTGTGTGAGAGTTTGGTTTGGTGGGTGGGGGGGGGTTCCCGCGTACTGGGAGTACCAGGGCCTGGAGCGGATGAGGTGAGGAGCGGAGGAGGGCAGAAGCCCGGACCGTGATTCGCTTATGTCCAGCGGTTCGGGAGTTCCAGGGCCCAAAGCGGAGGAGCGGAGGACAGCAAAAGCCCTGTCCGCAATTCACCTGAGTCTGGCGGATCGGTAGTACCTGGTTCCGCAGCGGAGGAGCGGAGGACTTGAGAAGCGGAGGAGCGGAGGAGCGGAGATGTTTCTCTTCTCATAGGCGGCAAGGGGGGGGGAGCAGGACCCCTTACCCGTATCCCCCGGACGGTTGAGTGGAGCTCCCGGACTTCCGGGCACGCACATGCGAATGACTGGATGACAGGGAGTGCCAGGGCCTGGAGCGGATGAGCAGAGGAGAGGCGGAGAGCAGAAGCCCGGCCCGGTTCGGGATTTCCAGGGTCCAAAGCGGGGGAGCAAAGAAGCGGAGGGGGGGAGGAGAGCAGAAGAGCAGAAGACTGGCCCGGAATTCACCGAAGTCCCGCATATCGGGAGTTCAAGGGCCCGGAGCGGAAGAGAGGAGGAGCGGAGGAGCGGAGGAGCGGGGGAGCGGAGGAGCGGAGGAGCGGAGGAGCGGAGGAGAGCGGAAGCCCGGCCAACAATTCGCCTGAGTCCCGCGGGGAGGGGGTACCAGGGCCTGGAGCCTGATTCGCTTATGTCCAGCAGTTCAGGAGTACCAGGGTCAGGAGCGGAGGAGCGGAGGAGCGGATGAGCAGAAGAACGTTTAAGCGGTGGAGCGGAGGAGCGGATGAGCGGAGGAGAGTGGAATCCGGCCGACATCTCGCCTGAGTCCCGCGGAAAGGGAGTCCCAGGGCCTGGAGCCTGATTCGCTTATGGCAAGCAGTTCAGGAGAACCGGGCCCAGAGCGGAGGAGCGGAGGAGCGGAGGAGCGGAGGAGCGGAGGAGCGGAGGAGCGGAGGAGCGGAGGAGAGCGGAAGCCCGGCCAACAATTCGCCTAAGTCCCGCGGAGAGGGAGTACCAGGGCCTGGAGCCTGATTCGCTATGTCCAGCAGTTCAGGAGTACCAGGGCCGGAGCGGAGGAGCGGAGGAGCGGAGGAGCGGAGGAGCGGAGGAGCGGAGGAGCGGATAAGCGGATGAGCTGAGGAGAGCGGAAGCCCGGCCCACATTTCGCCTGAGTCCCGCGGATTGGGAGTACCAGGGCCTGGAGCCTGATTCGCTTATGGCAAGCAGTTCAGGAGTACCAGGGCCCAGAGCGGAGGAGCAGAGGAGCGGAGGAGCGGAGGAGCGGAGGAGCGGAGGAGCGGAGGAGCGGAGGAGCGGAGGAGAGCGGAAGCCCGGCCGACAATTCGCCTTAGTCCAGCGGAGAGGGAGTACCAGGGCCTGGAGCCTGATTCGCTTATGTCCAGCAGTTAGGGGGAGTACCAGGGCCAGGAGCGGAGGAGCGGAGGAGCGGATGGGCAGAAGAACGTTTAAGCGGTGGAGCGGAGGGGCGGACGAGCGGAGGAGAGCGGAATCCGGCCGACATCTCGCCTGAGTCCCGCGGAAAGGGAGTACCAGGGGCTGGAGCCTGATTCGCTTATGGCAAGCAGTTCAGGAGAACCGGGCCCAGAGCGGAGGAGCGGAGGAGCGGAGGAGCGGAGGAGAGCGGAAGCCCGGCCAACAATTCGCCTAAGTCCCGCGGAGAGGGAGTACCAGGGCCAGGAGCCTGATTCGCTATGTCCAGCAGTTCAGGAGTACCAGGGCCGGAGCGGAGAAACGGAGGAGCGGAGGAGCGGAGGAGCGGAGGAGCGGATAAGCGGATGAGCTGAGGAGAGCGGAAGCCCGGCCGGCAATTTGCCTGAGTCCCGCGGAGAGGGAGTACCAGGTCCTGGAACCTGATTCGCTTATGTCCAGCAGTTCAGGAGTACCAGGGCCAGGAGCGGAGGAGCGGAGGAGCAGATGAGCAGAAGAACGTTTAAGCGGAGGAGCGGATGAGCGGAGGAGAGCGGAATCCGGCCGACATCTCGCCTGAGTCCCGCGGAAAGGGAGTCCCAGGGCCTGGAGCCTGATTCGCTTATGGCAAGCAGTTCAGGAGAACCGGGCCCAGAGCGGAGGAGCGGAGGAGCGGAGGAGCGGAGGAGCGGAGGAGAGCGGAAGCCCGGCCAACAATTCGCCTAAGTCCCGCGGAGAGGGAGTACCAGGGCCTGGAGCCTGATTCGCTATGTCCAGCAGTTCAGGAGTACCAGGGCCGGAGCGGAGGAGCGGAGGAGCGGAGGAGCGGAGGAGCGGAGGAGCGGAGGAGCGGAGGAGCGGAGGAGCGGAGGAGCGGAGGAGCGGAGGAGCGGAGGAGCGGAGAAGCGGATAAGCGGATGAGCTGAGGAGAGCGGAAGCCCGGCCGGCAATTCGCCTTAGTCCCGCGGAGAGGGAGTACCAGGTCCTGGAGCCTGATTCGCTTATGTCCAGCAGTTCAGGAGTACTAGGGCCAGGAGCGGAGGAGCGGAGGAGCGGATGAGCAAAATAACGTTTAAGCGGTGGAGCGGAGGAGCGGATGAGCGGAGGAGAGCGGAATCCGGCCGACAATTCGCCTTAGTCCCGCGGAAAGGGAGTACCAGGGCCAGAAGCGTGATTTAATGATGTTCAGCAATTCAGGAGTACCAGGCCGAGGTGCGGAGGAGCGGAGGGGCGGATGAGTGGAGGAGCGGAGGTGGGGAGGAGAGCGGAAGACCGGCCCACATTTCGCCTGAGTCCCGCGGATTGGGAGTACCAGGGCCAGGAGCCTGATTCGCTATGTCCAGCAGTTCAGGAGTACCAGGGCCGGAGCGGAGAAACGGAGGAGCGGAGGAGCGGATAAGCGGATGAGCTGAGGAGAGCGGAAGCCCGGCCGGCAATTTGCCTGAGTCCCGCGGAGAGGGAGTACCAGGTCCTGGAACCTGATTCGCTTATGTCCAGCAGTTCAGGAGTACCAGGGCCAGGAGCGGAGGAGCGGAGGAGCAGATGAGCAGAAGAACGTTTAAGCGGTGGAGCGGAGGAGCGGATGAGCGGAGGAGAGCGGAATCCGGCCGACATCTCGCCTGAGTCCCGCGGAAAGGGAGTCCCAGGGCCTGGAGCCTGATTCGCTTATGGCAAGCAGTTCAGGAGAACCGGGCCCAGAGCGGAGGAGCGGAGGAGCGGAGGAGCGGAGGAGCGGAAGAGCGGAGGAGAGCGGAAGCCCGGCCAACAATTCGCCTAAGTCCCGCGGAAAGGGAGTACCAGGGGCTGGAGCCTGATTCGCTTATGGCAAGCAGTTCAGGAGAACCGGGCCCAGAGCGGAGGAGCGGAGGAGCGGAGGAGCGGAGGAGAGCGGAAGCCCGGCCAACAATTCGCCTAAGTCCCGCGGAGAGGGAGTACCAGGGCCAGGAGCCTGATTCGCTATGTCCAGCAGTTCAGGAGTACCAGGGCCGGAGCGGAGAAACGGAGGAGCGGAGGAGCGGAGGAGCGGAGGAGCGGATAAGCGGATGAGCTGAGGAGAGCGGAAGCCCGGCCGGCAATTTGCCTGAGTCCCGCGGAGAGGGAGTACCAGGTCCTGGAACCTGATTCGCTTATGTCCAGCAGTTCAGGAGTACCAGGGCCAGGAGCGGAGGAGCGGAGGAGCAGATGAGCAGAAGAACGTTTAAGCGGTGGAGCGGAGGAGCGGATGAGCGGAGGAGAGCGGAATCCGGCCGACATCTCGCCTGAGTCCCGCGGAAAGGGAGTCCCAGGGCCTGGAGCCTGATTCGCTTATGGCAAGCAGTTCAGGAGTACCGGGCCCAGAGCGGAGGAGCGGAGGAGCGGAGGAGAGCGGAAGCCCGGCCAACAATTCGCCTAAGTCCCGCGGAGAGGGAGTACCAGGGCCTGGAGCCTGATTCGCTATGTCCAGCAGTTCAGGAGTACCAGGGCCGGAGCGGAGGAGCGGAGGAGCGGAGGAGCGGAGGAGCGGAGGAGCGGAGGAGCGGAGGAGCGGAGGAGCGGATAAGCGGAGGAGCGGAGGAGCGGAAGCCCGGCCGGCAATTCGCCTTAGTCCCGCGGAGAGGGAGTACCAGGTCCTGGAGCCATATTCGCTTATGTCCAGCAGTTCAGGAGTACTAGGGCCAGGAGCGGAGGAGCGGAGGAGCGGATGAGCAAAATAACGTTTAAGCGGTGGAGCGGAGGAGCGGATGAGCGGAGGAGAGCGGAATCCGGCCGACAATTCGCCTGAGTCCCGCGGAAAGGGAGTACCAGGGCCAGAAGCGTGATTTAATGATGTTCAGCAATTCAGGAGTACCAGGCCGAGGTGCGGAGGAGCGGAGGGGCGGATGAGTGGAGGAGCGGAGGTGGGGAGGAGAGCGGAAGACCGGCCCACATTTCGCCTGAGTCCCGCGGATTGGGAGTACCAGGGCCTGGAGCCTGATTCGCTTATGGCAAGCAGTTCAGGAGAACCGGGCCCAGAGCGGAGGAGCGGAGGAGCGGAGGAGCGGAGGAGAGCGGAAGCCCGGCCAACAATTCGCCTAAGTCCCGCGGAGAGGGAGTACCAGGGCCAGGAGCCTGATTCGCTATGTCCAGCAGTTCAGGAGTACCAGGGCCGGAGCGGAGAAACGGAGGAGCGGAGGAGCGGAGGAGCGGAGGAGCGGATAAGCGGATGAGCTGAGGAGAGCGGAAGCCCGGCCGGCAATTTGCCTGAGTCCCGCGGAGAGGGAGTACCAGGTCCTGGAACCTGATTCGCTTATGTCCAGCAGTTCAGGAGTACCAGGGCCAGGAGCGGAGGAGCGGAGGAGCAGATGAGCAGAAGAACGTTTAAGCGGAGGAGCGGATGAGCGGAGGAGAGCGGAATCCGGCCGACATCTCGCCTGAGTCCCGCGGAAAGGGAGTCCCAGGGCCTGGAGCCTGATTCGCTTATGGCAAGCAGTTCAGGAGAACCGGGCCCAGAGCGGAGGAGCGGAGGAGCGGAGGAGCGGAGGAGCGGAGGAGCGGAGGAGAGCGGAAGCCCGGCCAACAATTCGCCTAAGTCCCGCGGAGAGGGAGTACCAGGGCCTGGAGCCTGATTCGCTATGTCCAGCAGTTCAGGAGTACCAGGGCCGGAGCGGAGGAGCGGAGGAGCGGAGGAGCGGAGGAGCGGAGGAGCGGAGGAGCGGAGGAGCGGAGGAGCGGAGGAGCGGATAAGCGGATGAGCTGAGGAGAGCGGAAGCCCGGCCGGCAATTCGCCTTAGTCCCGCGGAGAGGGAGTACCAGGTCCTGGAGCCTGATTCGCTTATGTCCAGCAGTTCAGGAGTACTAGGGCCAGGAGCGGAGGAGCGGAGGAGCGGATGAGCAAAATAACGTTTAAGCGGTGGAGCGGAGGAGCGGATGAGCGGAGGAGAGCGGAATCCGGCCGACAATTCGCCTTAGTCCCGCGGAAAGGGAGTACCAGGGCCAGAAGCGTGATTTAATGATGTTCAGCAATTCAGGAGTACCAGGCCGAGGTGCGGAGGAGCGGAGGGGCGGATGAGTGGAGGAGCGGAGGTGGGGAGGAGAGCGGAAGACCGGCCCACATTTCGCCTGAGTCCCGCGGATTGGGAGTACCAGGGCCTGGAGCCTGATTCGCTTATGGCAAGCAGTTCAGGAGTACCAGGGCCCAGAGCGGCGGAGCGGAGGAGCGGAGGAGCGGAGGAGCGGAGGAGCGGAGGAGCGGAGGAGCGTAGGGGCGGATGAGTGGAGGAGTGGAGGTGCGGAGGAGAGCGGAAGCCCGGCTCACATTTCGCCTGAGTCCCGCGGATTGGGAGTACCAGGGCCTGGAGCCTGATTCGCTTATGGCAAGCAGTTCAGGAGTACCAGGGCCCAGAGCGGAGGAGCAGAGGAGCGGAGGAGCGGAGGAGCGGAGGAGCGGAGGAGAGCGGAAGCCCGGCCGACAATTCGCCTTAGTCCAGCGGAGAGGGAGTACCAGGGCCTGGAGCCTGATTCGCTTATGTCCAGCAGTTAGGGGGAGTACCAGGGCCAGGAGCGGAGGAGCGGAGGAGCGGATGGGCAGAAGAACGTTTAAGCGGTGGAGCGGAGGGGCGGACGAGCGGAGGAGAGCGGAATCCGGCCGACATCTCGCCTGAGTCCCGCGGAAAGGGAGTACCAGGGGCTGGAGCCTGATTCGCTTATGGCAAGCAGTTCAGGAGAACCGGGCCCAGAGCGGAGGAGCGGAGGAGCGGAGGAGCGGAGGAGCGGAGGAGAGCGGAAGCCCGGCCAACAATTCGCCTAAGTCCCGCGGAGAGGGAGTACCAGGGCCAGGAGCCTGATTCGCTATGTCCAGCAGTTCAGGAGTACCAGGGCCGGAGCGGAGAAACGGAGGAGCGGAGGAGCGGAGGAGCGGAGGAGCGGATAAGCGGATGAGCTGAGGAGAGCGGAAGCCCGGCCGGCAATTTGCCTGAGTCCCGCGGAGAGGGAGTACCAGGTCCTGGAACCTGATTCGCTTATGTCCAGCAGTTCAGGAGTACCAGGGCCAGGAGCGGAGGAGCAGATGAGCAGAAGAACGTTTAAGCGGTGGAGCGGAGGAGCGGATGAGCGGAGGAGAGCGGAATCCGGCCGACATCTCGCCTGAGTCCCGCGGAAAGGGAGTCCCAGGGCCTGGAGCCTGATTCGCTTATGGCAAGCAGTTCAGGAGAACCGGGCCCAGAGCGGAGGAGCGGAGGAGCGGAGGAGCGGAGGAGCGGAGGAGCGGAGGAGAGCGGAAGCCCGGCCAACAATTCGCCTAAGTCCCGCGGAGAGGGAGTACCAGGGCCTGGAGCCTGATTCGCTATGTCCAGCAGTTCAGGAGTACCAGGGCCGGAGCGGAGGAGCGGAGGAGCGGAGGAGCGGAGGAGCGGAGGAGCGGAGGAGCGGAGGAGCGGATAAGCGGAGGAGCGGAGGAGCGGAAGCCCGGCCGGCAATTCGCCTTAGTCCCGCGGAGAGGGAGTACCAGGTCCTGGAGCCATATTCGCTTATGTCCAGCAGTTCAGGAGTACTAGGGCCAGGAGCGGAGGAGCGGAGGAGCGGATGAGCAAAATAACGTTTAAGCGGTGGAGCGGAGGAGCGGATGAGCGGAGGAGAGCGGAATCCGGCCGACAATTCGCCTGAGTCCCGCGGAAAGGGAGTACCAGGGCCAGAAGCGTGATTTAATGATGTTCAGCAATTCAGGAGTACCAGGCCGAGGTGCGGAGGGGCGGATGAGTGGAGGAGCGGAGGTGGGGAGGAGAGCGGAAGACCGGCCCACATTTCGCCTGAGTCCCGCGGATTGGGAGTACCAGGGCCTGGAGCCTGATTCGCTATGTCCAGCAGTTCAGGAGTACCAGGGCCGGAGCGGAGGAGCGGAGGAGCGGAGGAGCGGAGGAGCGGAGGAGCGGAGGAGCGGAGGAGCGGAGGAGCGGAGGAGCGGAGGAGCGGAGAAGCGGATAAGCGGATGAGCTGAGGAGAGCGGAAGCCCGGCCGGCAATTCGCCTTAGTCCCGCGGAGAGGGAGTACCAGGTCCTGGAGCCTGATTCGCTTATGTCCAGCAGTTCAGGAGTACTAGGGCCAGGAGCGGAGGAGCGGAGGAGCGGATGAGCAAAATAACGTTTAAGCGGTGGAGCGGAGGAGCGGATGAGCGGAGGAGAGCGGAATCCGGCCGACAATTCGCCTTAGTCCCGCGGAAAGGGAGTACCAGGGCCAGAAGCGTGATTTAATGATGTTCAGCAATTCAGGAGTACCAGGCCGAGGTGCGGAGGAGCGGAGGGGCGGATGAGTGGAGGAGCGGAGGTGGGGAGGAGAGCGGAAGACCGGCCCACATTTCGCCTGAGTCCCGCGGATTGGGAGTACCAGGGCCTGGAGCCTGATTCGCTTATGGCAAGCAGTTCAGGAGTACCAGGGCCCAGAGCGGCGGAGCGGAGGAGCGGAGGAGCGGAGGAGCGGAGGAGCGGAGGAGCGGAGGAGCGTAGGGGCGGATGAGTGGAGGAGTGGAGGTGCGGAGGAGAGCGGAAGCCCGGCCCACATTTCGCCTGAGTCCCGCGGATTGGGAGTACCAGGGCCTGGAGCCTGATTCGCTTATGGCAAGCAGTTCAGGAGTACCAGGGCCCAGAGCGGAGGAGCAGAGGAGCGGAGGAGCGGAGGAGCGGAGGAGCGGAGGAGCGGAGGAGCGGAGGAGAGCGGAAGCCCGGCCGACAATTCGCCTTAGTCCAGCGGAGAGGGAGTACCAGGGCCTGGAGCCTGATTCGCTTATGTCCAGCAGTTAGGGGGAGTACCAGGGCCAGGAGCGGAGGAGCGGAGGAGCGGATGGGCAGAAGAACGTTTAAGCGGTGGAGCGGAGGGGCGGACGAGCGGAGGAGAGCGGAATCCGGCCGACATCTCGCCTGAGTCCCGCGGAAAGGGAGTACCAGGGGCTGGAGCCTGATTCGCTTATGGCAAGCAGTTCAGGAGAACCGGGCCCAGAGCGGAGGAGCGGAGGAGCGGAGGAGCGGAGGAGAGCGGAAGCCCGGCCAACAATTCGCCTAAGTCCCGCGGAGAGGGAGTACCAGGGCCAGGAGCCTGATTCGCTATGTCCAGCAGTTCAGGAGTACCAGGGCCGGAGCGGAGAAACGGAGGAGCGGAGGAGCGGATAAGCGGATGAGCTGAGGAGAGCGGAAGCCCGGCCGGCAATTTGCCTGAGTCCCGCGGAGAGGGAGTACCAGGTCCTGGAACCTGATTCGCTTATGTCCAGCAGTTCAGGAGTACCAGGGCCAGGAGCGGAGGAGCGGAGGAGCAGATGAGCAGAAGAACGTTTAAGCGGTGGAGCGGAGGAGCGGATGAGCGGAGGAGAGCGGAATCCGGCCGACATCTCGCCTGAGTCCCGCGGAAAGGGAGTCCCAGGGCCTGGAGCCTGATTCGCTTATGGCAAGCAGTTCAGGAGAACCGGGCCCAGAGCGGAGGAGCGGAGGAGCGGAGGAGCGGAGGAGCGGAGGAGCGGAGGAGAGCGGAAGCCCGGCCAACAATTCGCCTAAGTCCCGCGGAGAGGGAGTACCAGGGCCTGGAGCCTGATTCGCTATGTCCAGCAGTTCAGGAGTACCAGGGCCGGAGCGGAGGAGCGGAGGAGCGGAGGAGCGGAGGAGCGGAGGAGCGGAGGAGCGGAGGAGCGGATAAGCGGATAAGCGGATGAGCTGAAGAGAGCGGAAGCCCGGCCCACATTTCGCCTGAGTCCCGCGGATTGGGAGTACCAGGGCCTGGAGCCTGATTCGCTTATGGCAAGCAGTTCAGGAGTACCAGGGCCCAGAGCGGAGGAGCAGAGGAGCGGAGGAGCAAAATAACGTTTAAGCGGTGGAGCGGAGGAGCGGATGAGCGGAGGAGAGCGGAATCCGGCCGACAATTCGCCTTAGTCCCGCGGAAAGGGAGTACCAGGGCCAGAAGCGTGATTTAATGATGTTCAGCAATTCAGGAGTACCAGGCCGAGGTGCGGAGGAGCGGAGGGGCGGATGAGTGGAGGAGCGGAGGTGGGGAGGAGAGCGGAAGACCGGCCCACATTTCGCCTGAGTCCCGCGGATTGGGAGTACCAGGGCCTGGAGCCTGATTCGCTTATGGCAAGCAGTTCAGGAGTACCAGGGCCCAGAGCGGCGGAGCGGAGGAGCGGAGGAGCGGAGGAGCGGAGGAGCGGAGGAGCGGAGGAGCGTAGGGGCGGATGAGTGGAGGAGTGGAGGAGCGGAGGAGAGCGGAAGCCCGGCCCACATTTCGCCTGAGTCCCGCGGATTGGGAGTACCAGGGCCTGGAGCCTGATTCGCTTATGGCAAGCAGTTCAGGAGTACCAGGGCCCAGAGCGGAGGAGCAGAGGAGCGGAGGAGCGGAGGAGCGGAGGAGCGGAGGAGCGGAGGAGCGGAGGAGAGCGGAAGCCCGGCCGACAATTCGCCTTAGTCCAGCGGAGAGGGAGTACCAGGGCCTGGAGCCTGATTCGCTTATGTCCAGCAGTTAGGGGGAGTACCAGGGCCAGGAGCGGAGGAGCGGAGGAGCGGATGGGCAGAAGAACGTTTAAGCGGTGGAGCGGAGGGGCGGACGAGCGGAGGAGAGCGGAATCCGGCCGACATCTCGCCTGAGTCCCGCGGAAAGGGAGTACCAGGGGCTGGAGCCTGATTCGCTTATGGCAAGCAGTTCAGGAGAACCGGGCCCAGAGCGGAGGAGCGGAGGAGCGGAGGAGCGGAGGAGAGCGGAAGCCCGGCCAACAATTCGCCTAAGTCCCGCGGAGAGGGAGTACCAGGGCCAGGAGCCTGATTCGCTATGTCCAGCAGTTCAGGAGTACCAGGGCCGGAGCGGAGAAACGGAGGAGCGGAGGAGCGGATAAGCGGATGAGCTGAGGAGAGCGGAAGCCCGGCCGGCAATTTGCCTGAGTCCCGCGGAGAGGGAGTACCAGGTCCTGGAACCTGATTCGCTTATGTCCAGCAGTTCAGGAGTACCAGGGCCAGGAGCGGAGGAGCGGAGGAGCAGATGAGCAGAAGAACGTTTAAGCGGTGGAGCGGAGGAGCGGATGAGCGGAGGAGAGCGGAATCCGGCCGACATCTCGCCTGAGTCCCGCGGAAAGGGAGTCCCAGGGCCTGGAGCCTGATTCGCTTATGGCAAGCAGTTCAGGAGAACCGGGCCCAGAGCGGAGGAGCGGAGGAGCGGAGGAGCGGAGGAGCGGAGGAGCGGAGGAGAGCGGAAGCCCGGCCAACAATTCGCCTAAGTCCCGCGGAGAGGGAGTACCAGGGCCTGGAGCCTGATTCGCTATGTCCAGCAGTTCAGGAGTACCAGGGCCGGAGCGGAGGAGCGGAGGAGCGGAGGAGCGGAGGAGCGGAGGAGCGGAGGAGCGGAGGAGCGGATAAGCGGATAAGCGGATGAGCTGAAGAGAGCGGAAGCCCGGCCCACATTTCGCCTGAGTCCCGCGGATTGGGAGTACCAGGGCCTGGAGCCTGATTCGCTTATGGCAAGCAGTTCAGGAGTACCAGGGCCCAGAGCGGAGGAGCAGAGGAGCGGAGGAGCGGAGGAGCGGAGGAGCGGAGGAGCGGAGGAGCGGAGGAGCGGAGGAGAGCGGAAGCCCGGCCGACAATTCGCCTTAGTCCAGCGGAGAGGGAGTACCAGGGCCTGGAGCCTGATTCGCTTATGTCCAGCAGTTAGGGGGAGTACCAGGGCCAGGAGCGGAGGAGCGGAGGAGCGGATGGGCAGAAGAACGTTTAAGCGGTGGAGCGGAGGGGCGGACGAGCGGAGGAGAGCGGAATCCGGCCGACATCTCGCCTGAGTCCCGCGGAAAGGGAGTACCAGGGGCTGGAGCCTGATTCGCTTATGGCAAGCAGTTCAGGAGAACCGGGCCCAGAGCGGAGGAGCGGAGGAGCGGAGGAGCGGAGGAGAGCGGAAGCCCGGCCAACAATTCGCCTAAGTCCCGCGGAGAGGGAGTACCAGGGCCAGGAGCCTGATTCGCTATGTCCAGCAGTTCAGGAGTACCAGGGCCGGAGCGGAGAAACGGAGGAGCGGAGGAGCGGAGGAGCGGAGGAGCGGATAAGCGGATGAGCTGAGGAGAGCGGAAGCCCGGCCGGCAATTTGCCTGAGTCCCGCGGAGAGGGAGTACCAGGTCCTGGAACCTGATTCGCTTATGTCCAGCAGTTCAGGAGTACCAGGGCCAGGAGCGGAGGAGCGGAGGAGCAGATGAGCAGAAGAACGTTTAAGCGGTGGAGCGGAGGAGCGGATGAGCGGAGGAGAGCGGAATCCGGCCGACATCTCGCCTGAGTCCCGCGGAAAGGGAGTCCCAGGGCCTGGAGCCTGATTCGCTTATGGCAAGCAGTTCAGGAGAACCGGGCCCAGAGCGGAGGAGCGGAGGAGCGGAGGAGAGCGGAAGCCCGGCCAACAATTCGCCTAAGTCCCGCGGAGAGGGAGTACCAGGGCCTGGAGCCTGATTCGCTATGTCCAGCAGTTCAGGAGTACCAGGGCCGGAGCGGAGGAGCGGAGGAGCGGAGGAGCGGAGGAGCGGAGGAGCGGAGGAGCGGAGGAGCGGAGGAGCGGATAAGCGGAGGAGCGGAGGAGCGGAAGCCCGGCCGGCAATTCGCCTTAGTCCCGCGGAGAGGGAGTACCAGGTCCTGGAGCCATATTCGCTTATGTCCAGCAGTTCAGGAGTACTAGGGCCAGGAGCGGAGGAGCGGAGGAGCGGATGAGCAAAATAACGTTTAAGCGGTGGAGCGGAGGAGCGGATGAGCGGAGGAGAGCGGAATCCGGCCGACAATTCGCCTGAGTCCCGCGGAAAGGGAGTACCAGGGCCAGAAGCGTGATTTAATGATGTTCAGCAATTCAGGAGTACCAGGCCGAGGTGCGGAGGAGCGGAGGGGCGGATGAGTGGAGGAGCGGAGGTGGGGAGGAGAGCGGAAGACCGGCCCACATTTCGCCTGAGTCCCGCGGATTGGGAGTACCAGGGCCTGGAGCCTGATTCGCTTATGGCAAGCAGTTCAGGAGAACCGGGCCCAGAGCGGAGGAGCGGAGGAGCGGAGGAGCGGAGGAGAGCGGAAGCCCGGCCAACAATTCGCCTAAGTCCCGCGGAGAGGGAGTACCAGGGCCAGGAGCCTGATTCGCTATGTCCAGCAGTTCAGGAGTACCAGGGCCGGAGCGGAGAAACGGAGGAGCGGAGGAGCGGAGGAGCGGAGGAGCGGATAAGCGGATGAGCTGAGGAGAGCGGAAGCCCGGCCGGCAATTTGCCTGAGTCCCGCGGAGAGGGAGTACCAGGTCCTGGAACCTGATTCGCTTATGTCCAGCAGTTCAGGAGTACCAGGGCCAGGAGCGGAGGAGCGGAGGAGCAGATGAGCAGAAGAACGTTTAAGCGGAGGAGCGGATGAGCGGAGGAGAGCGGAATCCGGCCGACATCTCGCCTGAGTCCCGCGGAAAGGGAGTCCCAGGGCCTGGAGCCTGATTCGCTTATGGCAAGCAGTTCAGGAGAACCGGGCCCAGAGCGGAGGAGCGGAGGAGCGGAGGAGCGGAGGAGCGGAGGAGCGGAGGAGAGCGGAAGCCCGGCCAACAATTCGCCTAAGTCCCGCGGAGAGGGAGTACCAGGGCCTGGAGCCTGATTCGCTATGTCCAGCAGTTCAGGAGTACCAGGGCCGGAGCGGAGGAGCGGAGGAGCGGAGGAGCGGAGGAGCGGAGGAGCGGAGGAGCGGAGGAGCGGAGGAGCGGAGGAGCGGAGGAGCGGATAAGCGGATGAGCTGAGGAGAGCGGAAGCCCGGCCGGCAATTCGCCTTAGTCCCGCGGAGAGGGAGTACCAGGTCCTGGAGCCTGATTCGCTTATGTCCAGCAGTTCAGGAGTACTAGGGCCAGGAGCGGAGGAGCGGAGGAGCGGATGAGCAAAATAACGTTTAAGCGGTGGAGCGGAGGAGCGGATGAGCGGAGGAGAGCGGAATCCGGCCGACAATTCGCCTTAGTCCCGCGGAAAGGGAGTACCAGGGCCAGAAGCGTGATTTAATGATGTTCAGCAATTCAGGAGTACCAGGCCGAGGTGCGGAGGAGCGGAGGGGCGGATGAGTGGAGGAGCGGAGGTGGGGAGGAGAGCGGAAGACCGGCCCACATTTCGCCTGAGTCCCGCGGATTGGGAGTACCAGGGCCTGGAGCCTGATTCGCTTATGGCAAGCAGTTCAGGAGAACCAGGGCCCAGAGCGGCGGAGCGGAGGAGCGGAGGAGCGGAGGAGCGGAGGAGCGGAGGAGCGGAGGAGCGTAGGGGCGGATGAGTGGAGGAGTGGAGGTGCGGAGGAGAGCGGAAGCCCGGCTCACATTTCGCCTGAGTCCCGCGGATTGGGAGTACCAGGGCCTGGAGCCTGATTCGCTTATGGCAAGCAGTTCAGGAGTACCAGGGCCCAGAGCGGAGGAGCGGAGGAGCGGAGGAGCGGAGGAGCGGAGGAGCGGAGGAGCGGAGGAGCGGAGGAGAGCGGAAGCCCGGCCGACAATTCGCCTTAGTCCAGCGGAGAGGGAGTACCAGGGCCTGGAGCCTGATTCGCTTATGTCCAGCAGTTAGGGGGAGTACCAGGGCCAGGAGCGGAGGAGCGGAGGAGCGGATGGGCAGAAGAACGTTTAAGCGGTGGAGCGGAGGGGCGGACGAGCGGAGGAGAGCGGAATCCGGCCGACATCTCGCCTGAGTCCCGCGGAAAGGGAGTACCAGGGGCTGGAGCCTGATTCGCTTATGGCAAGCAGTTCAGGAGAACCGGGCCCAGAGCGGAGGAGCGGAGGAGCGGAGGAGCGGAGGAGCGGAGGAGAGCGGAAGCCCGGCCAACAATTCGCCTAAGTCCCGCGGAGAGGGAGTACCAGGGCCAGGAGCCTGATTCGCTATGTCCAGCAGTTCAGGAGTACCAGGGCCGGAGCGGAGAAACGGAGGAGCGGAGGAGCGGAGGAGCGGAGGAGCGGATAAGCGGATGAGCTGAGGAGAGCGGAAGCCCGGCCGGCAATTTGCCTGAGTCCCGCGGAGAGGGAGTACCAGGTCCTGGAACCTGATTCGCTTATGTCCAGCAGTTCAGGAGTACCAGGGCCAGGAGCGGAGGAGCGGAGGAGCGGAGGAGCGGAGGAGCGGAGGAGCGGAGGAGAGCGGAAGCCCGGCCAACAATTCGCCTAAGTCCCGCGGAGAGGGAGTACCAGGGCCTGGAGCCTGATTCGCTATGTCCAGCAGTTCAGGAGTACCAGGGCCGGAGCGGAGGAGCGGAGGAGCGGAGGAGCGGAGGAGCGGAGGAGCGGAGGAGCGGAGGAGCGGAGGAGCGGAGGAGCGGATAAGCGGATGAGCTGAGGAGAGCGGAAGCCCGGCCGGCAATTCGCCTTAGTCCCGCGGAGAGGGAGTACCAGGTCCTGGAGCCTGATTCGCTTATGTCCAGCAGTTCAGGAGTACTAGGGCCAGGAGCGGAGGAGCGGAGGAGCGGATGAGCAAAATAACGTTTAAGCGGTGGAGCGGAGGAGCGGATGAGCGGAGGAGAGCGGAATCCGGCCGACAATTCGCCTTAGTCCCGCGGAAAGGGAGTACCAGGGCCAGAAGCGTGATTTAATGATGTTCAGCAATTCAGGAGTACCAGGCCGAGGTGCGGAGGAGCGGAGGGGCGGATGAGTGGAGGAGCGGAGGTGGGGAGGAGAGCGGAAGACCGGCCCACATTTCGCCTGAGTCCCGCGGATTGGGAGTACCAGGGCCTGGAGCCTGATTCGCTTATGGCAAGCAGTTCAGGAGTACCAGGGCCCAGAGCGGCGGAGCGGAGGAGCGGAGGAGCGGAGGAGCGGAGGAGCGGAGGAGCGGAGGAGCGTAGGGGCGGATGAGTGGAGGAGTGGAGGTGCGGAGGAGAGCGGAAGCCCGGCCCACATTTCGCCTGAGTCCCGCGGATTGGGAGTACCAGGGCCTGGAGCCTGATTCGCTTATGGCAAGCAGTTCAGGAGTACCAGGGCCCAGAGCGGAGGAGCAGAGGAGCAGAGGAGCGGAGGAGCGGAGGAGCGGAGGAGAGCGGAAGCCCGGCCGACAATTCGCCTTAGTCCAGCGGAGAGGGAGTACCAGGGCCTGGAGCCTGATTCGCTTATGTCCAGCAGTTAGGGGGAGTACCAGGGCCAGGAGCGGAGGAGCGGAGGAGCGGATGGGCAGAAGAACGTTTAAGCGGTGGAGCGGAGGGGCGGACGAGCGGAGGAGAGCGGAATCCGGCCGACATCTCGCCTGAGTCCCGCGGAAAGGGAGTACCAGGGGCTGGAGCCTGATTCGCTTATGGCAAGCAGTTCAGGAGAACCGGGCCCAGAGCGGAGGAGCGGAGGAGCGGAGGAGCGGAGGAGCGGAGGAGAGCGGAAGCCCGGCCAACAATTCGCCTAAGTCCCGCGGAGAGGGAGTACCAGGGCCAGGAGCCTGATTCGCTATGTCCAGCAGTTCAGGAGTACCAGGGCCGGAGCGGAGAAACGGAGGAGCGGAGGAGCGGAGGAGCGGAGGAGCGGATAAGCGGATGAGCTGAGGAGAGCGGAAGCCCGGCCGGCAATTTGCCTGAGTCCCGCGGAGAGGGAGTACCAGGTCCTGGAACCTGATTCGCTTATGTCCAGCAGTTCAGGAGTACCAGGGCCAGGAGCGGAGGAGCAGATGAGCAGAAGAACGTTTAAGCGGTGGAGCGGAGGAGCGGATGAGCGGAGGAGAGCGGAATCCGGCCGACATCTCGCCTGAGTCCCGCGGAAAGGGAGTCCCAGGGCCTGGAGCCTGATTCGCTTATGGCAAGCAGTTCAGGAGAACCGGGCCCAGAGCGGAGGAGCGGAGGAGCGGAGGAGCGGAGGAGCGGAGGAGCGGAGGAGAGCGGAAGCCCGGCCAACAATTCGCCTAAGTCCCGCGGAGAGGGAGTACCAGGGCCTGGAGCCTGATTCGCTATGTCCAGCAGTTCAGGAGTACCAGGGCCGGAGCGGAGGAGCGGAGGAGCGGAGGAGCGGAGGAGCGGAGGAGCGGAGGAGCGGAGGAGCGGATAAGCGGAGGAGCGGAGGAGCGGAAGCCCGGCCGGCAATTCGCCTTAGTCCCGCGGAGAGGGAGTACCAGGTCCTGGAGCCATATTCGCTTATGTCCAGCAGTTCAGGAGTACTAGGGCCAGGAGCGGAGGAGCGGAGGAGCGGATGAGCAAAATAACGTTTAAGCGGTGGAGCGGAGGAGCGGATGAGCGGAGGAGAGCGGAATCCGGCCGACAATTCGCCTGAGTCCCGCGGAAAGGGAGTACCAGGGCCAGAAGCGTGATTTAATGATGTTCAGCAATTCAGGAGTACCAGGCCGAGGTGCGGAGGAGCGGAGGGGCGGATGAGTGGAGGAGCGGAGGTGGGGAGGAGAGCGGAAGACCGGCCCACATTTCGCCTGAGTCCCGCGGATTGGGAGTACCAGGGCCTGGAGCCTGATTCGCTTATGGCAAGCAGTTCAGGAGTACCAGGGCCCAGAGCGGCGGAGCGGAGGAGCGGAGGAGCGGAGGAGCGGAGGAGCGGAGGAGCGGAGGAGCGGAGGAGCGGAGGAGCGGAGGAGCGGAGGAGCGGAGGAGCGGAGGAGCGTAGGGGCGGATGAGTGGAGGAGTGGAGGTGCGGAGGAGAGCGGAAGCCCGGCCCACATTTCGCCTGAGTCCCGCGGATTGGGAGTACCAGGGCCTGGAGCCTGATTCGCTTATGGCAAGCAGTTCAGGAGTACCAGGGCCCAGAGCGGAGGAGCAGAGGAGCGGAGGAGCGGAGGAGCGGAGGAGCGGAGGAGCGGAGGAGCAGAGGAGCGGAGGAGCGGAGGAGCGGAGGAGAGCGGAAGCCCGGCCGACAATTCGCCTTAGTCCAGCGGAGAGGGAGTACCAGGGCCTGGAGCCTGATTCGCTTATGTCCAGCAGTTAGGGGGAGTACCAGGGCCAGGAGCGGAGGAGCGGAGGAGCGGATGGGCAGAAGAACGTTTAAGCGGTGGAGCGGAGGGGCGGACGAGCGGAGGAGAGCGGAATCCGGCCGACATCTCGCCTGAGTCCCGCGGAAAGGGAGTACCAGGGGCTGGAGCCTGATTCGCTTATGGCAAGCAGTTCAGGAGAACCGGGCCCAGAGCGGAGGAGCGGAGGAGCGGAGGAGAGCGGAGGCCCGGCCGGCAATTCGCCTGAGTCCCGCTTAGAGGGAGTACCAGGGCCTGAAGCGTGATTTAATGATGTTCAACAATTCAGGAGTACCAGGGCCAGGTGCGGAGGAGCGGACGAGCGGAGGGTTGGATGAGTGGAGGAGCGGAGGAGCGGAGGAGAGCTGAAGCCCGGCCCACTTTTTGCCTTAGTCCCGCGGAAAGGGAGTACCAGGGCCTGGAGCCTGTTTCGCTTATGTCCAGCAGTTCAGGAGTACCAGGGCCGGAGCGGAGGAGCGGAGGTGCGGAGGAGGGGAGAAGCGGAAGAGATCGGAAGCCCAGCCGACAATTCTCCTGAGTCCTGCGGAAGGGGACTACCAGGGCCTTCAGCCTGAATCGCTTATGTCTAGCAGTTCAGGAGTACCAGGGCCCGGAGCGGAGGAGCGGATGAGAGGAGAAGCGGAGGAGAGCGGAAGCCCGGCCGACAATTCGCCTAAGTCCCGCGGATTGGGAGTACCAGGGCCTGGAGCGGGGGAGCGGAGGAGCAGATGAGCAGAAGAGCGGAGGAGCGGAGGAGCGGATGAGCGGAGGAGCGGAGGTGAGCGGAAGCCCGGCCGACAATTCGCCTAAGTCACACGGATAGGGAGTACCAGGAAACTGGAGCATGATTCGCTTATGTCCAGCGGTTCGGGAGTACCAGGGCCTCGAGCGGAGGAGCGGGGGAGCGGAGGAGCGGATGAGCGGATGAGCGGATGAGCGGAGGAGCGGAGGTGAGCGGAAGCCCGCGGATTGGGAGCACCAGGGCCTGGAGCCTTATATGCCTATGGCAAGCAGTTCAGGAGTACCAGGGCCCAGAGAGGAGGAGCGGAGGAGCGGAGGAGCGGAGGAGCGGAGGTGAGCGGAAGCCCGGCCGACAATTCGCTTGAGTCCCGCGGAAGGGGAGTACCAGGGTCTGGAGCCTGAATCGCTTATGTCCAGCAGTTCAGGAGTACCAGGGACAGGAGCGGATGAGCGGCAGAGCGCATGAGCGGAAGAACGGAGAAGCGGTGGAGCGGAGGAGCAAAGGAGCGGAGGAGCGGAGGAGCGGAGGAGCGGATGAGAGGAGAAGCGGAAGAGAGCGGAAGCCCGGCCGACAATACACCTGAGTCCCGCGGAGAGGGAGTACCAGGGCCTGGAGCCTGATTCACCCAGGTCCAGCAGTTCAGGAGTACCAGGGCCAGTAGCGGATGAGCGGCGGAGTGGATGAGCGGAAGAACGGAGAAGCGGAGGAGCGGAGGAGCGGAGGAGCAGAGGCGCGGAGGAGCGGAGGAGAGCGGAAGCATGGACCACAATATGCCTAAATCCCGGAGAAAGGGAGTACCAGGGCCTGTAGCGTGATTAAATGATGTTCAGCAGTTCAGGAGTACCAGGGCCATTGCGGAGGAGCGGAGGAGCAAAGGAGCGGAGGGGCGGATGAGTGGAGGAGCGGAGGAGAGGGGAAGCACGGTCCACATTTCGCCAGAGTCCCGCGGATTGGGAGTACCAGGGCCTTGAGCAGGTTCACTTATATCCAACGGTCAGGAGTACCAGGAACTTGAGCGGAGGAGCGGAGGAGCGGATGAGAAGAGAAGCGGAGGAGAGCGGAAGCCCGGCCGACAATTCACCTGAGTCCCGCGGAGAGGGAGTACCAGGGCCTGGAGCCTGATTCGCCCAGGTCCAGCAGTTCAGGAGTACCAGGGCCAGCAGCGGATGAGCGGCGGAGCGGATGAGCGGAAGAACGGAGAAGCGGAGGAGCGGAGGAGCGGAGGAGCGGAGGAGCGGAGGAGCGGAAGAGCAGAGGAGCGGAGGAGCGGAGGAGAGCGGAAGCCCGTCCGACAATTCGCCTGAGTCCCGCGGAAGGGGAGTACCAGGGTTTGGAGCCTGAATCGCTTATGTCCAGCAGTTCAGGAGTACCAGGGCCAGGAGCGGAGGAGCGGAGGAGCGGAGTACCGGAGGAGCGGAGGAGCGGAGGAGCGGAGGAGCGGAGGAGCGGAGGAGCGGAGAAGCGGAGGAGCGGAGGAGAGGAGGAGCGGAAGAGCGGAGGAGCGGAGGAGTGGAGGAGAGGGGAAGCACGGTCCATATTTCGACAGAGTCCCGCGGATAGGGAGTAACAGGGCTTGGAGCCTGATTCGCTTATGTCCAGCAGTTCTGGAGTACTAAGGCCCGGAGCGGATCAGCGGCGGAGCGGATGAGTGGAAGAACGGAGAAGCGGTGGAGCGGTGGAGCGGAGGAGCGGAGGAGCAGACTTATGTTTCTCTTCTCAAAGGCGGGGAAGCTTTGGGGCAGCAGGACCCCTTAGACTGGCCAATATGAGCCTTCTATGGACATAGCTCTCCCGGACGTATGACCGGGGCTCCCGGACCTCTTGGTACATACTTGTGAATGATTGGATGAGCTAATGTTTGTTTGGTTGTGGATGCTTTTCGGCTAACGCTATTAGCACAGCTATGAAGACTTAAGGTGTGTGTGTGTCTGTGTGTGTGTGTGAGTGTCTTTGTGTGTTTGTGTGAGTGAGGTTGTTTTGGTGGGGGGGGGGGGTCGCGGACAGGGAGTACCAGTGCCAAGAGCGGATGAGCTGAGGAGCGGAGGAGGGCAGAAGCCCGGCCCGTGATTCGCTTATGTCAAGCGGTTCGGGAATTCCAGGGCCCAAAGCGGAGGAGCGGTGGAGCTGAGCTGTGTGTGTGTCTTTGTGTGTTTGTGTGTCAGTGTGTTCTTGTGTGTGTATGTGTGAGAGTTTATTTAGGTGGAGGGGGGGAGTACCAGGGCCCATAGCGGAAGAGCGGTGGAGCTGAGAAGCGGAGGAGCGGAGTAGCGGAAGTATTGTTTCTCCACTCAGAGGCGGGGAAGCTTGGGGGCAGCAGAACCCCTTAGATGGGCTAATATGAGCATTCTCCGGACATAGATCCCCCGGACGTATGATTGGAGCTCCCGGACCATTGGGCACACACATGTGAATGAGTGGAAGAGCTAATGTTTGTTTAGTTGTGGATGCGTTTCGGCTAATGCTATTAGCACAGCTATGATGAGTTAAGGTGTGCGTGTATGTGTGTGTGTGTGTGTGTGTGTGTGAGAGTTTGTTTAGGTGGGGGGGGGTCGCGGACAGGGAGTACCAGGGCCTCGAGCGGATGAGCTGAGGAGCAGAGGAGGGCATAAGCCCAGCCCGTGATTCCCTTATATCCAGCGGTTCGGGAGTTCCAGGGCCCAAAGCGGAAAAGCGGAGGAGCGGAGAAGCGGAGGAGTGGAGGAGAGCAGAAGCACCTCTCGCAATTCTCCTGAGTTTGCAGGATCGGGAGTACCAGGGCCAATAGCGGAGGAGCGGAGGTGTTGAGAAGCGGAGAAGCGGAGGAGCGGAGGAGCGATATTATATTTCTCTTCTCAAAGGCGGGGAAGCTTGGGGGCAGCAGGACCCCTTAGACCGGCAAATGTGAGCCTTCTCCGGACATAGATGCCCCGGACGTATGACCGGAGATCCAGGACCTCTGGGCACATACATTTGAATGAGTGGACGAGCTAATGTTTGTTTGGTTGTGGATGCGTTTCGGCTAATGCTATTAGCACAGCTATGATGACTTAAGGTGTGTGTGTGTGTGGGTGTTTGTGTGTTTGTGTGTTTTTGTGTTCTTGTGTGTGTGTGTGTGTGTGTGTGTTTGTGTGTGTTTGTGGATCGGGAGTACCAGGGCCTATAGCGGAGGAGCGGTGGAGCGGAGAAGCGGACCATTGGGCACACACATGTGAATGAGTGGATGAGCTAATGTTTGTTTGGTTGTGGATGCATTTCGGCTAATGCTATTAGCACACCTATCATGACTTAATGTGTGTATGTGTGTCAGTGTGTGTGTGTGTGTGAGTGTCTTTGTGTATGTGTGTGATAGTTTGTTTTGGTAGGGGGGGGGGGGGGGGGGGTCACGGACAAGGAGTACCAGGGCACACACATGTGAATGAGTGGAGGAGCTAATGTTTGTTTGGTTGTGGATGCGTTTCGGCTAAAGCTATTAGCACAGCTATGAAGACTTAAGGTGTGTGCATGAGTGTATATGTGTGTCTGTGTGTGTGTGAGTGTCTTTGTGTGTGTGAGAGGCTCTTTTGGTGGGGGGGGGTCGCGGACAGGGAGTACCATAGGGCACACACATGTGAATGAGTGGATGAGCTAATGTTTGTTTGGTTGTGGATGCGTTTCGGCTAATGCTATTAGCACAGCTATGATGAGTTAAGGTGTGTGTGTATGTGTGTGTGTGTGTGTGTTTGTGTGTTTTTGTGTGTGTGTGAGTTATTTTGTGTGAGAGTTTGTTTAGGTGGGGGGGGGAGTACCAGGGCCCATAGCGGAGGAGCGGTGGAGCTGAGAAGCGGAGGAGCGGAGGAGCGGAGGTAATGTTTCTTCTCTCAGAGGCGGGGAAGCTTGGGGGCAGAACCCCTTAGACGGGCTAATGTGAGCATTCTCCGGACATAGATCCCCCGGTCGTATGATTGGAGCTGCCGGACCATTGGGCACACACATGTGAATGAGTGGATGAGCTAATGTTTGTTTGGTTGTGGATGCGTTTCGGCTAATGCTATTAGCACAGCTAAGATGAGTTAAGGTGTGTGTGTGTGTGTGTGTCTGTGTGTGTGTTCGTGTGTGTGTGTGTGTGTGAGTTTGTTTAGGTGGGGGGGGGGGGCGCGGACAGGGAGTACCAGGGCCTCGAGCAGATGAGCTGAGGAGCGGAGGAGGGCAGATGCCCGGCCTTGATTCGCTTATGTCCAGCGGTTCGGGAATTCCAGGGCCAAAAGCGGAGGAGCAGTGGTGCTGAGAAGCGGAGGAGCGGAGGAGCGGAGTAGCAGACGTATAGTTTCTCCTCTCAGAGGCGGGGAAGCTTGGGGGCATCAGAACCCCTTAGACGGGCTAATGTGAGCATTCTCCGGACATAGATCCCCCGAACGTATGATTGGAGCTCCCGGACCATTGGGCACACACATGTGAATGAGTGGATGAGCTAATGTTTGTTTGGTTGTGAATGCGTTTCGGCTAATGCTATTAGCACAGCTATGATGAGTTAAGGTGTGTGTGTGTGTGTGTGTGTGTGTGTGTGTGTCTGTTTGTTTGTTTTTGTGTCTGTGTGAGGGTGGTCATGTGTGTGTGTGTGAGAGTTTGTTTAGGTGGAGGGGGGGTACCAAGGCCCATCGCGGAAGAGCGGTGGAGCGGAGAAGCGGAGGAATGGAGGAGCGGAGGTCATTTTTCTCTTCTCAAAGGCAGAGGATGGGAAGTTTAGGGGCAGTAGGACGCTTTAGACCAGCCACTGTGAGCCTTCTCCAGATATAGATCCCCCGGACGTATGATTGGAGCTCCCGGACCATTGGGCACACACATGTGAATGAGTGGATGAGCTAATGTTTGTTTGGTAGTGGATGCGTTTCGGCTAATGCTATTAGCACAGCTATGATGAGTTAAGGTGTGTTTGTGTATGTGTGTGTGTGTGTGCGTGTGTGTGTTTGTGTGTTTTTGTGTGTGAGTGAGTGTGTTTAGGTGGGGGGGGGGGTACCAGGGCCCATAGCCGAGGAGCGGTGGAGCTGAGAAGCGGAGGAGCGGAGTAGCGGAGGTATTGTTTCTCCTCTCAGAGGCGGGGAATCTTGGGAGCTATTAGCACAGGTATGATGACTTAAGGTGTGTGTGTGTGTGTGTTTGTTTGTGTGTTTGTGTGTTGTGTGTTCTTGTGTGTGTGTGTGTGTGTGTGTTTGTGTGTGCGTTTGTGTATATGTGTGTGACAATTTGTTTAGGTGGGGGGGGGCGCGGACAGGGGGTAGCTGGGCCTGGAGCGGATGAGCTGTGGAGCGGATGGAGGGCAAAGGCACGTCCCATAATTCTCCTGAGTCCGGCGGATCGGGAGTACCAGGGCCCATAGCGGAGGAGCGGAGGAGCGGTGGAGCGGAGAAGCGAACCATTGGGCACACACATGTGAATGAGTGGATGAGCTAATGTTTGTTTGGTTGTGGATGCATTTCGGCTAATGCTATTAGCACAACTATGATGACTTAATGTGTGTATGTGTGTCAGTGTGTGTGTGTGTGTGTGAGTGTCTTTGTGTATGTGTGTGATAGTTTGTTTTGGTGGGGGGGGGGGGTCGCGGACACGGAGTACCAGGGCACACACATGTGAATGAGTGGATGAGCTAATGTTTGTTTGGTTGTGGATGCGTTTCGGCTAAAGCTATTAGCACAGCTATGATGAGTTAAGGTGTGTGTGTATGTGTGTGTGTGTGTGTTTGTGTGTTTTTGTGTGTGTGTGAGTGATTTTTTGTGAGAGTTTGTTTAGGTGGGGGGGGGGGAGTACCAGGGCCCATAGCGGAGGAGCGGTGGAGCTGAGAAGCGGAGGAGCAGAGGAGCGAAGGTAATGTTTCTTCTCTCAGAGGCGGGGAAGCTTGGGGGCAGAAGAACCCCTTAGACGGGCTAATGCTCACATTCTCCGGACATAGATCCCCCGGACGTATGATTGGAGCTCCCGGACCATTGGGCACACACATGTGAATGAGTGGATGAGCTAATGTTTGTTTGGTCGTGGATGCGTTTCGGCTAATGCTATTAGCACAGCTATGATGAGTTAAGGTGTGTTTGTGTGTGTGTTTGTGTGTGTGTATGTGTGTGTGTGTGCGTGTGTGTGTTTGTGTGTTTTTGTGTGTGTGCGAGTGTGTTTAGGTGGGGGGGTTACCAGGGCCCATAGCGGAGGAGCGGTGGAGCTGAGAAGCGGAGTAGCGGAGGTATTGTTTCTCCTCTCAGAGGCGGGGAAGCTTGGGAGCTATTAGCACAGGTATGATGACTTAAGGTGTGTGTGTGTGTGTGTGTTTGTGTGTTTGTGTGTTCTTGTGTGTTTGTGTGTTCTTGTGTGTGTGTGTGTGTGTGTTTGTGTGTGCGATTGTGTATATGTGTGTGACAGTTTGTTTAGGTGGGGGGGGGGGCGCGGACAGGGGGTAGCTGGGCCTGGAGCGGATGAGCTGTGGAGCGGATGGAGGGCAGAAGCACGTCCCATTCAGCCACCGGCAACCATAAAAACCTATCTTTAACTTAAAAACAAACAAAAATGTGCAATATCTCATTTCTGTGCAATATTCAGAAACTGTGCAATATTTCATCTCATAACAGCTACATTGTGCAATATTTCATCTCATCTCATAACAGCTACACTATAATGTTCCCTTCTATCATACTATTGCGCACTCCTTACCCCACTTGTTACTAAGACACTTATAGTTTTATCAGTGCTTACTAAGACACTCTATAGTTTCACTGAAACACTTTATAGTTTATAGTTTATTTTTATTTATAATTCTGCCTTTCTTTTATTATTTATTACTGTTATATTTTCTGTAACTCTGGCACTGCAATTTCCTTCGGGATTAATAAAGTTGTTCTGATTCTTATTCTTAATTCTCCTGAGTCCGGCGGATCGGGAGTACCAGGGCCCATAGTGGAGGAGCGGTGGAGCGGAGAAGCGGACCATTGGGCACACACATGTGAATGAGTGGATGAGCTAATGTTTGTTTGGTTGTGGATGCGTTCGGCTAATGCTACTAGCACAGCTATGATGACTTAATGTGTGTGTGTGTGTTGTGTGTGTGTGTGTGTGTGTGTGTGTGTGTGTGTGTGTGTGTGTGTGTGTGTGTGTGTGCGTGTGTTTATGTGTGTGTGAGAGTTTGTTTTGGTGGGTGGGTGGGGGGGGGGTTCCCGCGGACTGGGAGTACCTGGGCCACGAGCGGATGAGCTGAGGAGCGGAGGAGGGCAGATGCCCGGCCTTGATTCGCTTATGTCCAGCGGTTCGGGAGTTCCAGGGCCCAAAGCGGAGGAGCGGAGGACAGCAAAAGCCCTGTCCGCAATTCACCTGAGTCTGGCGGATCGGTAGTGCCTGGTTCCGCAGCGGAGGAGCGGAGGAGCTGAGAAGCGGAGGAGCGGAGGAGATGTTTCTCTTCTCAGAGGCGGCGAGGGGGGGGGGGGGAGCAGGACCCCTTACCCTTATCCCCCGGACGTTTGAGTGGAGCTCCCGGACTTCCGGGCACGCACATGCGAATGACTGGATGACCGGGAGTGCCAGGGCCTGGAGCGGATGAGCAGAGGAGAGGCGGAGGGCAGAAGCCCGGCCCAGTTCGGGAGTTCCAGGGTCCAAAGCGGGGGAGCGAAGAAGCGGAGGAGAGCAGAAGAGCAGAAGACTGGCCCGGAATTCACCGAAGTCCCGCAGATCGGGAGTTCCAGGGCCCGGAGCGGAAGAGCGGAGGAGCGGAGGAGCGGAGCAAAGCGGAAGCCCGTCTTAACAACAAGGAAATTACAGATGAGGCTATAATTTCCACAGAAATCTTTAAATTCTATAGCCACCTATACACTTCGACATTATCAAAAAGCGATTGTGACTCCTTTCCAACAAATATTCCTCAATATATCCCAAAAATAAACAACAACAAACAACATATGTTTGTTTTGTATATGTTTATATATAAACAACAAAAAATATACAGTTTGATGTCCGAGATTCCTTGTGAATCGCCAACTTAATTACATGTTGTATTCCCCTTGCAATCTTTTTTCGTTTTAATTTTTTATTTTGTCTATCTATTGATTTAATTATTTCCTTTTAATTTCTTTTTTTGTCTAGCATTGTAAATTTCTCACAAACCGTTAACACTATTAACTTCTGATTACATACAGACCGAATGTCCTTATGTCCATTGCTTCCTCATGCCTGGTTGTTTCATTGACATTCAGTTCTACCTTGCCATGTTTATTTGTACATTTGTATATTTGTGTGTACTATTTATGTTCAATTAAAAAAAAAAAAAAAAGAATGAGAGGCTGAGAAAATCTCCATGTCTCTCTCTCTCCCCCCCTTAATGCCCCCCCCCCCCCTCTTCCTCACGGCGGCCGACGCAATGTGATTCTCGCCGTTGTTGTGGAAGTAGGGTAAAGGATTCCCCGCGTCGGTGCGAGCGATGCGTTTCAAGGCGTATTGCATGTGTGTATGGAGGGGGGGGGTCTACAGGATACCGCAGGCCGGCAATGGTGCACCTTCTCCGGACATCGATCCCCGAAACGTCGGCGTGGAGCTCCCGGAGCAGCCGGCGTGTACATGTGAATGAATGGAGGAGCTAATGTGTGTTTGGGGGGTGGTGGTGGTGGTGGTGGTGGTGTGTGGGGGGGGGCGTTTCGGCTAATGCTATCAGCACAGCTATGATTATCCCCAGAACGTTGAGAACGAGCTCCCGGAACTCCAGACATGCGTATATAAAAGAGTGGAATTAAGGCGTGTGTGTGTGTGTGTGTGTCTGTGTGTGTGTGTGTGTGTGTGTCGGACAGAAATAATGTTGGGGACAGAAATTGTTATTAGCCAGCTGGCAGATGACACAACCTTAGTTTTGAAAAATGAACATCAAGTCCCAATAAGTGTTGAAAAAATTAAAACATTCTCCCGGAGCAGCCGGCGTGGACATGTGAATGAATGGAGGAGCTAATGTGTGTGTGGTGGTGGTGGGGGGGGGGGGCGTTTCGGCTTGACGGGAAAGATACCAAATGTGTCACAAATGCAAAAGTTTGGTGCTGTGTGCTATGCATACAAGCACAACAAAAAGAAACTTGACTCAAGAGGTGAGAAGGGAGTTTTCATTGGATATGCCAAAAATAGTCCAGCTTATTTTGTATATTATCCAAATAGTGAAAGAGTACTAAAACAGACTGCTAAAATTTGTGTCGAACCCATCTCCAGAGCAACAAACCCAGACAGAGATGAGCTCAGACCAGGATGATGATGATGATGATGATGATGATGATGATGATGATGATGATGATGATGATGATGATCAGTTAGACATTTAAAGAGGCAAGGAGTTCCCTCAATGCTGACAAGTGGATGAAATCTATGGACGAAGAGATGGAGTAATTGAGAGAGAAGAACACTTTTACCCTAACACAGCTACCCCAAGGCAAGTGTGCAGTGGGGGTGGGGGTAGGGGGTGGGGGGCGTAAGCGCTAAAAAGAAATGAAGATGGCACAAACAAATATAAAGCTCGGTATGTTGCTAAGGGCTACAGTCAAAAGTATGGCACGGATTTCGAGGAAACATTTTCTCCAACAGCAAATATGACAAGTGTGAGGGTGTTTATGCAGAAATCAGTTCCGGAAAATTTGTTCTTACACCAAATGGATGTAAAGACAGCCTATCTTCATGCACCCATAGATTGTGAGCTCTGTGTAGAACAACCAGAAGGGTATGAAGTGACAAATAAAAAACAGAAGCTGGTGTGTAAACTTAAAAAGTCACTATACGTCCCTGAACAAGCCGGTCGTCATTGGGATCTGATGCTCCATTCTTACTTGATTGACAATGACTTTATTCAGAATGAAGCAGATCATTGTGTTTATGTCAAAGAAAACCAAAATGACAAGGTCATCATCATAATATGGGTAGATGATTTAATCATAGCTGCGAGTGATGAGGAAGTAATGAAAGAGGTGAAAATCATGCTTACAGCTAGATTTAAAATGAAGGACATGGGCAAAGTGATCAAAATCAATACCCAGAAAATATGTCAGTCAGAAGAGTGTGTTAAGATGTCACAAAGAAAATATGTGGAAAGGTAGCCCTACAGTATTGTCCAACACAAGAGATGCCGGCACATGTTATGACAAAGCCTGCATCACAGTTTAAGTTGTTGAATTTTTCAAAGTTGTTGTTTGTTGTTTGGGTCATGAGTATTTTATTTTGATGTAAATGGGCAAAGATACCAATAATATGAGAGCAAGTGGGGGCGTTGTTAACTGAGAAATATGCTCTCAATTATTTTCCGTTTTATTTCCAAGGGCCAGTCTCAGCTTCCGGTCAACAGGATCCCGCAGACCGGCCAAGGTGCACCTTCTTCGGACACGGATCCCCGTGACGTCGGCGTGAAGCTCCGGGAGCACCAGACATGCACATATGAATAAGCGAAGGAGTCAACTCCATAAGTCCTCCACTCACGGCCTCGGTGTCACTGAATCGAGCAATTTGGTTTTTAATGTTTAAAAATCGGCTTAACATTGAGGTCGAAAACACAGCGGTATCGTTAAAATACAGTAACAGGGTGATAACATCCATGTAAGAAGTGGAGGGGGATTTATTGCACTCACGGCCCCACTCGTTTATTCCTCTCATACACAGCAGCCAGATCACCTGCTGGAGCTCCAAGCGCTGTGCACAGTCGGATGCC
This sequence comes from Fistularia commersonii, assembly GCF_037954325.1. Lineage (NCBI taxonomy): Eukaryota > Metazoa > Chordata > Actinopteri > Syngnathiformes > Fistulariidae > Fistularia > Fistularia commersonii. The sequence continues at coordinate 63,056 of NW_028234006.1, forward strand.
GCCATCTAGCGGACATAAAATGTAAGGAAGCGGAGGGAGAAAGCCATCCGGTGTTCCCCGAGTAGCGGCGACGAACGAGTTTAGAGCCGTGGAGAAGGTTTGCTTACCCCCCAACCTCTCTTTCTTACTTCTTCTTCTTCTTCTTCTTCTTCTTCTTCTTCTTCTTCTTCTTCTTCTTCTTCTTCTTCTTCTTCTTCTTCTTCTTCTTCTTCTTCTTCTTCTTCTTCTTCTTCTTCTTCTTCTTCTTCTTCTTCTTCTTCTTCTTCTTCTTCTTCTTCTTCTTCTTCTTCTTCTTTTGTCTTTTCCCGTCAGGTGTGGCCACAGCGAGTCAACTTTCTCCATCTAACCCTATTCTCCGTATCCTCCTCTCTCACACCAACTACCTTCATATCCTCTCTCACCACGTCCATAAATCCTCTCTTTGGTCTTCCTCGAGACCTCTTGCCTTGCAGCTCCAATTCCAGCATCCGTCTACCAATATATTCTCTATCCCTCCTCTGTACATGACCGAACCATCTCAGTCTGGCTTCTCTGACCTTCTCTCCAAAACATCGAACATGTGCTGTTCCTCTGATACTCATTCCTGATCCTATCAATCCTGGTCACTCCGTAAGAGAACCTCAACATCTTCATATCTGCAACCTCTAGTTCTGCCTGCTGTCTTTTTGTCATTGTAACAGTTTCTAGTCCATACATCATCGCTGGTCTCACCACTGTCTTGTACACCTTTGTACACCTTGGTAATGGGCAACCCCGTATCTGACCGTGTGACACAGCCAAGCAGTGCAGACAATGTGAGACGATCAACTAGAACCAAAAAGAAGCCCAGTTACTTTAATAGTTATGTGACTAGTGCTATTGACGATGACCAAGTGTTCACTAACATTGACTACTGTTATAGACTGGCGTGTGGTGTCCCACAGACATTTAAAGAGGCAAGGAGTTCACTTAATGCTGACAAGTGGATGAAATCTATGGACGAAGAGATGGAGTCATTGAGAGAGAAGAACACTTTTACCCTAACACAGCTACCCCAAGGCAAGTGTGCAGTGGGGGTGGGGGTGGGGGGTGGGGGGCGTAAGCGCTAAAAAGAAATGAAGATGGCACAAACAAATATAAAGCTCGGTATGTTGCTAAGGGCTACAGTCAAAAGTATGGCACGGATTTCGAGGAAACATTTTCTCCAACAGCAAATATGACAAGTGTGAGGGTGTTTATGCAGAAATCAGTTCCGGAAAACTTGTTCTTACACCAAATGGATGTAAAGACAGCCTATCTTCATGCACCCATAGATTGGTGGTGGTGGTGGTGGTGTGTGGGGGGGGGGGCCTTTCGGCTAATGCTATCAGCACAGCTATGATTATTCCCAGAACGTTGAGAACGAGCTCCCGGAACTCCAGACATGCGTATATAAAAGAGTGGAATTAAGGTGTGTGTGAGTGTGTGTGTGTGTGAGTGTGTGTGTCTGTGTGTGTGTGTGTGTGTGTGTGTGTGTGTGTGTGTGTGTGTGTGTGTATGTGTGGGACAGAAATAATGTCGGGGACAGAAATTGTAATTAGCCTGCTGGCAGATGACACAACCTTAGTTTTGAAAAATGAACATCAAGTCCCAATAAGCGTTGAAAAAATTAAAACATTCTCCAAGGCTTCAGGATTGTCATTAAACTTAAAGAAATGCAAACTTCTTGAGCTGCATGACTCACCACTAAAGGAAATCAGCAATGTTCCTATCAAATCAGAAATAAAATACTTGAGCATTTTCCTATCTAAGGACCAAAAGTTAAATCAGTCCAGGAACATTGAATCTAAACTGAATCAAAGTAAAGCTAAATTGAATATATGGCTCCAAAGAGATTTATCAATATTAGGCCCGATATATTTGACTAAAATGGAATGTTTATCCAGATGTATATACCCAGTGTATTCCAATGCTGCTCCAAATCAACTCATAAAATCTATTAACCAAATAAATTTCAACTTTATCTGGAGGAACAGACCACACCATCTAAAAAAATCACATATGGGGAAAGAAACAAGTGAAGGAGGGCTGAAAGTGATAGAGTTGGACTGCCTGAATGGGACATTGAAGGTGAACTGGTTGAAATCCTGGATCAAACATCATCATTTTTTCTGGTATTGTACTCCAAACTACTTATTCAACAAAGTCGGTGGCCTAAGTCTTGTGCTTATCTCTGACTTGGATATCAACAAGATTCCTGTCCAATTTTCAGAGTTCCATAAACAAATACTATTATACTGGAAAATGATATATGTACACAATTTCTCACCACACAGTACAATAATTTGGAACAATAGATATGTACTGCGTGGCAACAAACCTCTGTTTTACAAGGAATGCTTTGAGAAAGGTATATGGTCAATAATTGACTTGATGGATGACAATGGCAGTCGTCTAGACTATGAACAGTTCTGTACTACACACAGATTTAAGCCTCCCATATTAGAGTTGATAAAGTTACGAAACGCACTGCCTCGACAATTTGTATTCCTGACCAAAAATATAATGACGCACCGAACCGTACAACCACAGTTACCCCGACTATCACTCCAGGGAATCTCAATTCTGGACAGAAAGTGCAGCAACTCCTTTATTAGGACATGTTTCACAGGAAACTTGTTCCCTGGACGTCAAAACAAAAATAATATTTGAAATAAATTTGATAAGGAATCGACTGCCACGCTGCAAACTATGTGTCTGACTCTACCCATACCCCCCAAGGCAAGAAGAGACCCACTTCTAAATTATGAATGACATCTACCCATCTAAGGAATTATTGCGGGTACGCTTTACTTTTGAAGATAATATTTGTACATTTTGTGAAGACAACATTGAAACCATTGACCATATATTTTTTCTCATTCTCATTCCATCGTCACCAGTTTCCCTCTCAAAAGATGATATCACATTTGGTTTACTTATAAGCAACATAACAGATGAACTCTGTGTCAATGTTCTTTTAGGCCTGGCCAAGTTCTTCATTCACAAAAACAGAATGCAAAAATGCTCCCCAAATTTTAATTTCTTCATAAACGATTTTGAATTATAAAAAAAAATCCTTAAAACTTATGGAAAAATCCAAAAACTAAAAAATATACAGTTACCCATGTCTGAGATTCCTTTTTTTGGAAAAAAAGAAAAACAACTTAATTACATGTTATATTCCCCTTGCAATTTTTTTTTCGTTTTAATTTTTTATTTGTCTATCTATTGATTTAATTATTTCCTTTTAATTTCTTTTTTTGTCTAGCACTGTAAATTTCTCACAAACCGTTAACACTATTAACTTCTGATTACATACAGAACAAATGTCCTTATGTCCGTTGCTTCCTCATCCCTGGTTGTTTCATTGACATTCAGTTCTACCTTGCCATGTTTATTTGTACATTTGTATATTTGTGTGTACTATTTATGTTCAATTAAAAACAGTTTGATGTCTGAGATTCCTTGTGAACGGCCAACTTAATTACATGTTATATTCCCCTTACAATTTTTTTTTTTAGTTTTTAATTTTATTTTTCTATCTATTTATTTAATTATTTCCTTTTAATTTTCTGTTTTTGTCTAGCATTAAAAATTTCTCGCAAACCGTTAACACTATTAACTTCTGATTACATACAGAACGAATGCCCTTATGTCCCCCCCCCCCCCCGTCCCCCCCGCTTTTTCCTTACGGTGGCAGACACTGAGATCAAAAGCAAATGGGTGTCATTGTAATGCAGTAACAGGGTGATAACAGCCGTGTTTGAAGTGTGTAGGGGCTTATAGGAGAGCAGAAGCACGTCACGCTATTCGCCTGAGTTCGGAGGATCGGGAGTACCAGGGCCCATAGCGGAGGAGCAGAGGAGTTGAGAAGCGGAGGAGCGGAGTTATGTTTCTCTTCTCAAAGGCGGGGAAGCTTGGGGCCAGCAGGACCCCTTAGACCGGCCAATGTGAGCCTTCTCCGGACATAGATCACCCGGACGTATGACTGGAGCTCCCGTACCTCTGGGCACACACATATGTGAATGAGTGGATGAGCTAATGTTTGTTTTGTTGTGGATACGTTTCGGCCAATGCTATTAGCACAGCTATGATGAGTTCAGGTGTGTGTGTGTGTGTGTGTGTGTGTGTGTGTGTGTGTGTATGGGTGTGTGTCTGTGTGTGTGTGTGTGTTTGTGTGTGTGTGTGTGTGTGTGTGTGTGTGCGTGTGTTTATGTGTGTGTGAGAGTTTGTTTTGGTGGGTGGGTGGGGATGGGGGGGTTCCCGCGGACTGGGAGTACCAGGGCCTCGAGCGGATGAGCTGAGGAGCGGAGGAGGGCAGATGCCCGGCCTTGATTCGCTTATGTCCAGCGGTTCGGGAGTTCCAGGGCCCAAAGCGGAGGAGCGGAGGACAGCAAAAGCCCTGTCCGCAATTCACCTGAGTCTGGCGGATCGGTAGTACCTGGTTCCGCAGCGGAGGAGCGGAGGAGCTGAGAAGCGGAGGAGCGGAGGAGATGTTTCTCTTCTCAGAGGCGGCGAGGGGGGGGGGGGGGGGGAGCAGGACCCCTTACCCTTATCCCCCGGACGTTTGAGTGGAGCTCCCGGACCTCCGGGCACGCACATGCGAATGACTGGATGACAAGGAGTGCCAGGGCCTGGAGCGGATGAGCAGAGGAGAGGCGGAGGGCAGAAGCCCGGCCCAGTTCGGGAGTTCCAGGGTCCAAAGCGGGGGAGCGAAGAAGCGGAGGAGAGCAGAAGAGCAGAAGACTGGCCCGGAATTCACCGAAGTCCCGCAGATCGGGAGTTCCAGGGCCCGAGCGGAAGAGCGGAGGAGCGGAGCAAAGCGGAGCAAAGCGGAAGCCCGTCTTAACAACAAGGAAATTACAGATGAAGCTATAATTTCCACAGAAATCTTTAAATTCTATAGCCACCTATACACTTCGACATTATCAAAAAGCGATTGTGACTCCTTTCCAACAAATATTCCTCAATATATCCCAAAAATAAACAACAACAAACAACATATGTTTGTTTTGTATATGTTTATATATAAACAACAAAAAATATACAGTTTGATGTCTGAGATTCCTTGTGAATCGCCAACTTAATTATATGTTGTATTCCCCTTGCAATCTTTTTTCGTTTTAATTTTTTATTTGTCTATCTATTGATTTAATTATTTCCTTTTAATTTATTTTTTTGTCTAGCATTGTAAATTTCTCACAAACCGTTAACACTATTAACTTCTGATTACATACAGAACGAATGTCCTTGATGCGTTTAAGTTTGCAGCTTCTTCGTTTTCCATGTTTCGGAAGGAATTCACAAGTTTGCCTTGTTTGAATCGTCTTTTATTTTCTTCTTCACAGCTCCGGGAATCAACATCGGTTAGCCATGGGACATGTACAGTACAGAGTGAGGGAAAAATTCCCGCCAGCACCGCTATACCAAAAAAAAAACACTGACGTAGAAGTTAACGTCAAGTTAGCTGAACAGTCGCGAAAAACTAAAACAAGTCCCAAACCTTGTCATAAAGTGCCATGCATTTCCTGAGAGTAGATACAAATACAACATATGTATACTAGAATGTAAACTCAAATAAAACTAATGAGATCACCTATCTCAACACCCCCTCTTGATCTCAACATCCAAAAAAAAACTTTGGACATTTTAATTTCCAAAGAACCACTTTTTGAATTTTTCTATTTTTACCTTTGTCATGAGTTTTGTCGAGATGTCTGCCAACATGTCCTCTGATGGACAATAGATAAGATTTATTTAACCCTCACTGAGTGCTTCACGAATGAAATGATATTTTACATCAATGTGTTTTGACCTTTGTCTGTTTACAGGATTCTTACTCAGTGCGATGGCCCCCTGATTGTCTCCGTAGATTGTTGTGCAACTGTACATTTTGTTTTCCATACCGTTTAACAGTTGAGACAGGTACATGTTTTCTTGTGCGGTGGTGGCTCGGCCGATGTATTCAGCCTCACATGTTGACAGGGCCACTGTGGGCTGTTTCCTTGACTTCCATGCAATGGCTGGGCCTTGTTTTGTTAAACTGAAACAGTAGCCTGTAGTGCTACGTCTGTCTTCTACAGATGATGCCCAGTCTGAATCACTGCAAGCTATCAGGTTCAAATCCTCCTTATTTGTCTTGAAACTTAGTTCATAATCAGCTGTCCCCTTCAAATACCTCAGAACATGTTTTGCAGCTACTAAGTTTTCTACTTTTGGCATTGCCAGATTCTGTGATAGTTTGCTCACTATCCAGCTGATATCAGGTCTGGTGCAAGTCATGGCATAAATAAGACTGCCTACAATCTCACGATATTCTTTGGGGTCGACAGGTTCACTTTGCTCATTTTCATCAGCTACAGGGATGCCCTCTAATTTTTGCTCACTTGGAGTAGATCTTGCTTTACATTCTGACATTCCAAATCTCTCTAGCATTTTTAGGATGTACTTTGATTTCATCCCCCTTTTGTTCAAATTGTATGCCCAAAAAATATGATAGTTTCCCCAGGTCTTTCATGTTGAACTTGAATTTCATGTTCTGTTTAAATGTGCTGAGTGCATCATTGCTGCTTGCTGCAATAATGAAATCTTCTTCTTCTTCTTTCGGCTTTTCCCATCAGGGGTCGCCACAGCGAGTCAACCTTCTCCATCTAACCCTATTCTCTGTATCTTCCTCTCTCACACCAGCTACCTTCATATCCTCTCTCACTACGTCCATAAATCTTCTCTTTGGTCTTCCTCGAGACCTATTGCCTGGCAGCTCCATTTCCAGCATCCGTCTACCAATATATTCACTATCTCTTCTCTGTACATGACCGAACCATCTCAGTCTGGCTTCTCTGACCTTCTCTCCAAAACATCAAACATGTGCCGTCCCTCTGATAGACTCATTCCTGATCCTATCCATCCTGGTCACTCCGTAAGAGAACCTCAACATCTTCATCTCTGCAACCTCTAGTTCTGTCTGCTGTCTTTTGGTCATTGGAACAGTTTCTAGTCCAAACATCATCGCTGGTCTCACCACTGTCTTGTACACCTTTCCTTTTATTCTGGCCGATAGTCTTCTATCACATAGTACCCCTGACACTTTTCTCCAGCCATTCCAACCTGCTTGGACCCGTCTCTTCACCTCTTTTACGCACTCTCCGTTGCTCTGGACTGTTGACCCTAAGTACCTGAAATCCTCCAGCTTCTTGATCTCCACTCCCTGTAGCCTCACCGCTCCACCCGAGTTCCTCTCGTTCACACACATATATTCTGTCTTGCTGTGACTAACTTTCATTCCTCTCCTTTCCAGAGCATACCTCCACCTCTCTAGATTTTCCTCTACCTGTTGTCTGCTCTCACTACAGATCACAATGTCATCCGCAAACATCATGGTCCATGGGGATTCCTGTCTAACCTCATCTGTCAGCCTACCCATCACCATTGCGAACAAGAAGGGGCTCAGAGCTGATCCCTGATGGAGTCCCACCTCCACCTTGAACTTCTCGGTTACCCCTACAGCACACCGTACCAGTGTCTCACAGCTGGCATACATGTCCTGCACCAGTCTAACATACTTCTCTGCCACTCCAGACTTCCTCATAATACCAGATAATACCTCCACAATACCAGAGCTCCTCTCTTGGCACCCTGTCATATGCTTTTTCTAGGTCTACGAAAACGCAATGCAGCTCCCTCTGGCCTTCTCTGTACTTTTCTATTAGCATTCTCAACGCAAATACTGCATCTGTAGTACTCTTCCTAGGCATGAAGCCATACTGCTGTTCACAAATGCTGACTTCTGCTCTCAGTCTAGTTTCCACTACTCTTTCCCATAACTTCATTGTATGGCTCATCAACTTTATCCCTCTGTAGTTGCCACAATTCTGCACATCCCCTTTATTCTTAAAAATAGGCACCATCACACTTTGTCTCCATTCTTCAGGCATCTTCTCACTCTCTAAGATCCTGTTGAATAATCTAGTCAGAAAATCTACCGCTGCCTCTCCTAGACACTTCCACACCTCCACAGGTATATCATCAGGACCAACTGCTTTTCCACTCTTCATCCTCTTCAATGCCTTCCTCACTTCACTTTTACTCATTTTTGCTACTTTGTGGTCTACAATAATCACCTCTTCTACCCTTGCCTCTCTTTCATTTTCCACATTCATCAGCTCTTCAAAGTACTCTTTCCATCTTCCTGTCACTCTTCTAGCATCTGTCAATACATTTCCCTGTCTGTCCTTTATCACCCGGACCTGCTGTACATCCTTTCCATCTTTATCTCTCTGTTTCGCCAACTTGTATAGATCACTTTCAGCCTCCTTACTATCCAACCGAGCATACAAGTCATCATAAGCCCTTTGTTTTGCCTTTGCTACCTCTATCTTTACCTTTCGCCACATCTCCCTGAACTCCTGTCTGTTCTCTTCAGTCCTCTCAGTATCCCACTTCTTCTTCGCTAACCATTTTCTCTGTATACACTCCTGCACTTCCTCATTCCACCACCAAGTCTCCTTATCTACTTTCCTTCCAGATGACACACCAAGTAGTCTTCTACCTGTCTCCCTGATCACACTAGCTGTTGTTGTCCAATCATCTGGAAGCTCTCCCTGACCACCCAGACCCTTTCTCAACTCCTCCCTGAAAACCATGCAACACTCTGCTGCAATAATTAAATCATCTACCCAAAGCAAATCTTCTCCACGGCTCTAAACTCGTTCGTCGCCGCTACTTGGGGAACACCGGATGGCTTTCTCCCTCCGCTTCCTTACATTTTATGTCCGCTAGATGGCGGCATCCGACTGTGCACAGCGCTTGGAGCTCCAGCAGGTGATCTGGCCGCTGTGTATGAGAGGAATAAACGAGTGGGGCCGTGAGTGCAATAAATCCCCCTCCACTTCTTACATGGATGTTATCACCCTGTTACTGTATTTTAACGATACCGCTGTGTTTTCCACCTCAATGTTAAGCCGATTTTTAAACATTAAAAACCAAATTGCTCGATTCAGTGACACCGAGGCCCTGAGTGGAGGACTTATGGAGTTGACTCCTTCGCTTATTCATAAGTGCATGTCTGGTGCTCCCGGAGCTTCACGCCGACGTCACGGGGATCCGTGTCCGAAGAAGGTGCACCTTGGCCGGTCTGCGGGGTCCTGTTGACCGGAAGCTGAGGCTGGCCCTTCGAAATAACACGGAAAATAATTGAGAGCATATTTCTCAGTTGACAACGCCCCCACTTGCTCTCATATTATTGGTATCTTTGCCCATTTACATCAAAATAAAATACTCATGACCCAAACAACAACTTTGAAAAATTCAACAACTTAAACTGCGATGCAGGCTTTGTCATAACATCTGCCGGCATCTCTTGTGTTGGACAATACTGTAGGGCTACCTTTCCACATATTTTCTTTGTGACATCTTAACACACTCTTCTGACTGACATATTTTCTGGGTATTGATTTTGATCACTTTGCCCAAGTCCTTCATTTTAAATCTAGCTGTAAGCATGATTTTCACCTCTTTCATTACTTCCTCATCACTCGCAGCTATGATTAAATCATCTACCCATATTATGATGATGACTTTGTCATTTTGGTTTTCTTTGACATAGACACAATGATCTGCTTCATTCTGAATAAAGTCGTTGTCAATCAAGTAAGAATGGAGCATCAGATTCCAATGACGACCTGCCAAATTTTCCTGAACTGATTTCTGCATGAACACCCTCACACTTGTCATATTTGCTGTTGGAGAAAATGTTTCCTCAAAATCCGTGCCATACTTTTGACTGTAGCCCTTAGCAAAATAACGAGCTTTATATTTGTTTGTGCCAACTTCATTTCTTTTTAGCGCATACACCCACCCCCCCACCCCCACTGCACACTTGCCTTGGGGTAGCTGTGTTAGGGTCAAAGTGTTGTTCTCTCTCAATGACTCCATCTCGTCGTCCATAGATTTCATCCACTTGTCAGCATTGAGTGAACTCCTTGCCTCTTTAAATGTCTGTGGGACACCACACGCCAGTCTATAACAGTAGTCAATGTTAGTGAACACTTGGTCATCGTCAATAGCACTAGTCACATAACCATTAAAGTAACTGGGCTTCTTTTTGGTTCTAGTTGATCGTCTCACATTGTCTGCACTGCTTGGCTGTGTCACACGGTCAGATACGGGGCTGCCCATTTCCAAGGTGTACAAAGGTGTACAAGACAGTGGTGAGACCAGCGATGATGTATGGACTAGAAACTGTAGAAGAAGAAGAAGAAGAAGAAGAAGAAGAAGAAGAAGAAGAAGAAGAAGAAGAAGAAGTTAGAAAGAGATGGTGGGGGGGAAGCAAACCTTCTCCACGGCTCTAAACTCGTTCGTCGCCGCTACTCGGGGAACACCGGATGGCTTTCTCCCTCCGCTTCCTTACATTTTATGTCCGCTAGATGGCGGCATCCGACTGTGCACAGCGCTTGGAGCTCCAGCAGGTGATCTGGCTGCTGTGTATGAGAGGAATAAACGAGTGGGGCCATGAGTGCAATAAATCCCCCTCCACTTCTTACATGGATGTTATCACCCTGTTACTGTATTTTAACGATACCGCTGTTTTTTCGACCTCAATGTTAAGCCGATTTTTAAACATTAAAAAACCAGATTGCTCGATTCAGTGACACCGAGGCCGTGAGTGGAGGACTTATGGAATCGACTCCTCCGCTTATTCATATGTGCATGTCTGGTGCTCCCGGAGCTTCACGCCGACGTCACAGGGATCCGTGTCCGAAGAAGGTGCACCTTGGCCGGTCTGCGGGGTCCTGTTGACTGGAAGCTGAGACTGGCCCTTGGAAATAAAACGGAAAATAATTGAGAGCATATTTCTCAGTTAACAACGCCCCCACTTGCTCTCATATTATTGGTATCTTTGCCCATTTACATCAAAATAAAATACTCATGACCCAAACAACAACTTTGAAAAATTCAACAACTTAAAATGTGATGCAGGCTTTGTCATAACATGTGCCGGCATCTCTTGTGTTGGACAATACTGTAGGGCTACCTTTCCACATATTTTCTTTGTGACATCTTAACACACTCTTCTGACTGACATATTTTCTGGGTATTGATTTTGATCACTTTGCCCATGTCCTTCATTTTAAATCTAGCTGTAAGCATGATTTTCACCTCTTTCATTAATTCCTCATCACTCGCAGCTATGATTAAATCATATACCCATATTATGATGATGACCTTGTCATTTTGGTTTTCTTTGACATAAACACAATGATCTGCTTCATTCTGAATAAAGTCATTGTCAATCAAGTAAGAATGGAGCATCAGATCCCAATGACGACCGGCTTGTTCAGGGACGTATAGTGACTTTTTAAGTTTACACACCAGCTTCTGTTTTTTATTTGTCACTTCATACCCTTCTGGTTGTTCTACACAGAGCTCACAATCTATGGGTGCATGAAGATAGGCTGTCTTTACATCCATTTGGTGTAAGAACAAATTTTCCGGAACTGATTTCTGCATAAACACCCTCACACTTGTCATATTTGCTGTTGGAGAAAATGTTTCCTCGAAATCCGTGCCATACTTTTGACTGTAGCCCTTAGCAACATAACGAGCTTTATATTTGTTTGTGCCATCTTCATTTCTTTTTAGCGCATACGCCCCCCACCCCCCACCCCCACCCCCACTGCACACTTGCCTTGGGGTAGCTGTGTTAGGGTAAAAGTGTTCTTCTCTCTCAATGACTCCATCTCTTCGTCCATAGATTTCATCCACTTGTCAGCATTGAGGGAACTCCTTGCCTCTTTAAATGTCTAACTGATCATCATCATCATCATCATCATCATCATCATCATCATCATCATCATCATCATCATCATCATCATCATCATCATCATCATCATCATCATCATCATTATCATCATCATCCTGGTCTGAGCTCATCTCTGTCTGGGTTTGTTGCTCTGGAGATGGGTTCGACACAAATTTTAGCAGTCTGTTTTAGTACTCTTTCACTATTTGGATAATATACAAAATAAGCTGGACTATTTTTGTCATATCCAATGAAAACTCCCTTCTCACCTCTTGAGTCAAGTTTCTTTTTGTTGTGCTTGTATGCATAGCACACAGCACCAAACTTTTGCATTTGTGACACATTTGGTTTCTTTCCCGTCGAGCCGAAACGCCCCCCCCCCCCCCCCCCCCCCCACCACCACCACACACACATTAGCTCCTCCATTCATTCACATGTACACGCCGGCTGCTCCGGGAGCTCCACGCCGACGTTTCGGTGATCGATGTCCGCAGAAGGTGCACCATTGCCGGCCTGCGGTATCCTGTAGACCCCCCCCCTCCATACACACATGCAATACGCCTTGAAACGCATCGCTCGCACCGACGCGGGGAATCCTTTACCCTACTTCCACAGCAACGGCGAGAATCACATTGCGTCGGCCGCCGTGAGGAAGAGGGGGGGGGGGGGGCATTAAGGGGGGGAGAGAGAGAGACATGGAGATTTTCTCAGCCTCTCATTCTTTTTTTTTTTTTTTTTAATTGAACATAAATAGTACACACAAATATACAAATGTACAAATAAACATGGCAAGGTAGAACTGAATGTCAATGAAACAACCAGGCATGAGGAAGCAAAGGACATAAGGACTGTTGAGATAGGTGATCTCATTAGTTTTATTTGAGTTTACATTCTAGTATACATATGTTTTATTTGTATCTACTCTCAGGAAATGTATGGCACTTTATGACAAGGTTTGGGACTTGTTTTAGTTTTTCGCGACTGTTCAGCTAACTTGACGTTAACTTCTACGTCAGTGTTCTTTTTTTGGTATAGCGGTGCTGGCGGGAATTTTTCCCTCACTCTGTACTGTACATGTCCCATGGCTAACCGATGTTGATTCCCGGAGCTGTGAAGAAGAAAATAAAAGACGATTCAAACAAGGCAAACTTGTGAATTCCTTCCGAAACATGGAAAACGAAGAAGCTGCAAACTTAAACGCAACAGGTTATGGGCCCAGGCAACGAACAAAAGGAGGAAGATGGCAACGTTTGGTTTTCGATGGAGACGAAAACAACTACGAGCTTTGGGAAGTAAAGTTTCTGGGACACATGCGACTCGAAGGTTTGAAAGAGACAATACTTTCAACTGTTGAGCCCGACCCAGATAAAAATGCAGAATGCTACGCTGAGCTTATCCAGTTCCTCGATGATAAAAGTCTATCATTGGTAATGAGGGAAGCCGCAGATGACGGTCGAAAAGCTTTGAAAATATTACGGGATCATTACGCCAGCCAGGGTAAGCCCAGAATTATTTCCCTGTACAGCGAACTATGCTCACTCAAGAAGGAACCCGACGAAACAATAACAGATTACATTATCAGAGCAGAAAAGGCAGTCGCCGCTCTGAGAAACACAAAACAGGTGATAAGTGATGAGCTGATGATCGCTATGGTTATGAAAGGGCTTCCAGAACCGTACAAGCCCTTCGTCATTCACGTAACTCAGAGCAGTGAAGAAATGACGTTTATTCAGTTCAAGAGTAAACTAAGAAGTTATGAAGAGACTGAAAAGTTTGACAGCAAAACCAAATCAGACAATGTAATGAAAGTGGACATGTCAACGGTGATCTGCTATGGATGTGGAAACCGTGGCCATATGGCAAAAGCTTGTCACCAAAAATCAGGGCCAAAATGGTGCAGCTATCACAGAAGCACAACCCACACCGATGAGACATGCAGAAGAAAATCCAAGCCCAAAGAAGACTCGGTCAAACAAAACACAGACATCCAAGACAAAGATAAGGAAGATGAGCAAACTTTTGTATTCAAGGTCAGTCAAAAAGTCCCTCCGGAAAATATCAGAAAAAATGGACTGATGGTAGACTGTGGCGCTACATCACACATCATAACACAAGAAGACAAATTCATAAGATTTGATGAGTTTTTCAACCCAAACAAACATTACATGGAGCTAGCAGACGGGACCAGAAGAAACAAAGTGGCACTAAAAAGAGGTGATGCAGAAGTGTTACTCCAGGACATTGAAGGAAAACCTGTCCTGGTAACCTTAAGGGGAGCCTTATTCATCCCATCATATCCTCAGGACTTCATATCAGTGAAGGCAGCCACAGCTGATGGAGCCAGCGTGATATTCAAAGAAGGAGAGAACAGACTCATAACCAAAGAAGGAAAAATTTTCAGCATTGAGGAATGTGACAGACTCTACTACATAAGAACGGTAAATTATCAACAACTTTATGATGATACAGTAAATGACATGATGTCCAGAGATAGAGTAAACTTAACTTGTGATGTCAAAACATGGCATGAGATTATGGGACACTGCAATGTAAAAGATGTATTAAAATGACCAAACTTAGTCGAGGGTATGAAGATTACAGGTCAGACCAAGGTAGACTGTAACGTAGACTGTAACGTATGCACGGAGGGAAAATTCACAAATAGCAGAAACAGGCAAGCTGATGCAAAAGCTGATGCACCCCTAAAAATGGTACACACTGACTTATCAGGCCCGATTGAACCAGCTGGTCAAGAAGGGCATAAGTATGTCATTTCATTCACAGATGATTATTCAGGGGCAGTATTTGTATATTTTCTCAAATACAAGAGTGAAGCTACATTAGCAACAGAGAAGTTCCTTGCTGACAGCGCAGCGTATGGTCGTGTCAAATGTATCAGGTCAGACAACGGGACTGAATACACAGGAAATGCTTTTCAATCTCTTCTAAGGGAGAAAGGCATAAGACATGAAACATCATCCCCATACTCTCCCCATCAAAATGGGACAGCAGAAAGACAATGGAGGACCCTTTTTGAAATGGCAAGGTGTATGCTAATAGCAAAAGGATTACCAAAGGTTTTGTGGCCTTATGCTGTCCAGACCGCTGCCCATATTCGAAATAGATGTTACAATGACAGACACAAAAATACCCCATACTTCATGTTAACAGGGAGAAAGCCAAATCTTTCAAAAATGTGGATATTCGGAACTGAGTGTTATGCATACAAACATGACACTAAGAAATTGGATCCCAGATGTGAAAGAGGAATATTTGTGGGATACAGTAAGAAAAGCCCTTCATACCTGGTCTATAATCCACTTACAGAAAAAGTGTCAAAACAGAGACTGGTGAAATTGATCAAAAAGGGAAGAATTGAACAACAAACACAAACTGATGATTATGAGACAGAAATCCAGGGATATGAAGACACAGAATCTACAGATGAAACCAGTATAGATGTGTCACAAAGTGAAAATAAAACAGACAACCATATACAAAATGAGGATGAGAGTACTAACGCAGATGTGTCACATGACGAAGAAACAGCAGAAAATGTCCAAAATGAAAAAGAGACGAGGTCAGACATAAAACCCAGATATAATCAAACCAGTCGCTATCCTAGACGAAAAAGGGTCGTTCCAAGGTATTTAGAGGATTATCAGACAGACTATATTAACAATGATAAAAATCATACAACTATTGATTACTGTTACAGGACTGTGTGCGGAGTCCCACAGAATTATAGTGAAGCACTGAAGTCACCACTGGCACCCGGGTGGAATTGTGCCATGAGGGAAGAGATTGACTCGCTTAAACAGAATGACACATTTGAACTGACAACTTTACCTGAAGGGAGAAAAGTAATTGGAGGAAAATGGGTATTTGCCCTTAAAGAAAATGCTGAAGGAGGACAAATATTTAAGGCCAGATATGTAGCTAAGGGTTACAATCAAACAGAAGGCATAGACTACTATGAAACTTTTGCACCGACAGCTAACATTACATCAGTGCGGGCACTAATGCAGATAGCTGTACAAAATAACCTCATTGTCCATCAAATGGATGTTAAGACGGCATATTTACATGCTCCTATACATGAGGAGATTTTCTTGGAACAACCAGAAGGGTTTGAAATGATGTCAGAAACAGGAGAGAAACTAGTGTATAGATTAAAGAAATCTCTTTATGGCCTGAAACAATCAGGAAGAAACTGGTATGAACTCCTTAATGACCATTTAGAACAGGACAACTTTGTGAGAAATCTCTCTGACCACTGTGTGTACAGAAAACAGACGGAAAATGGTGACACAATCATTGTAATAATTTGGGTAGATGATTTAATTATTGCCGCAAGCAGCAATGATGCACTCAGCACATTTAAACAGAACATGAAATTCAAGTTCAACATGAAAGACCTGGGGAAACTATCATATTTTTTGGGCATACAATTTGAACAAAAGGGGGATGAAATCAAAATGAACCAGACAAAGTACATCCTAAAAATGCTAGAGAGATTTGGAATGTCAGAATGTAAAGCAAGATCTACTCCAAGTGAGCAAAAATTAGAGGGCATCCCTGTAGCTGATGAAAATGAGCAAAGTGAACCTGTCGACCCCAAAGAATATCGTGAGATTGTAGGCAGTCTTATTTATGCCATGACTTGCACCAGACCTGATATCAGCTGGATAGTGAGCAAACTATCACAGAATCTGGCAATGCCAAAAGTAGAAAACTTAGTAGCTGCAAAACATGTTCTGAGGTATTTGAAGGGGACAGCTGATTATGAACTAAGTTTCAAGACAAATAAGGAGGATTTGAACCTGATAGCTTACAGTGATTCAGACTGGGCATCATCTGTAGAAGACAGACGTAGCACTACAGGCTACTGTTTCAGTTTAACAAAACAAGGCCCAGCCATTGCATGGAAGTCAAGGAAACAGCCCACAGTGGCCCTGTCAACATGTGAGGCTGAATACATCGGCCGAGCCACCACCGCACAAGAAAACATGTACCTGTCTCAACTGTTAAACGGTATGGACAACAAAATGTACAGTTGCACAACAATCTACGGAGACAATCAGGGGGCCATCGCACTGAGTAAGAATCCTGTAAACAGACAAAGGTCAAAACACATTGATGTAAAATATCATTTCATTCGTGAAGCACTCAGTGAGGGTTAAATAAATCTTATCTATTGTCCATCAGAGGACATGTTGGCAGACATCTCGACAAAACTCATGACAAAGGTAAAAATAGAAAAATTCAAAAAGTGGTTCTTTGGAAATTAAAATGTCCAAAGTTTTTTTTGGGATGTTGAGATCAAGAGGGGGTGTTGAGATAGGTGATCTCATTAGTTTTATTTGAGTTTACATTCTAGTATACATATGTTGTATTTGTATCTACTCTCAGGAAATGCATGGCACTTTATGACAAGGTTTGGGACTTGTTTTAGTTTTTCGCGACTGTTCAGCTAACTTGACGTTAACTTCTACGTCAGTGTTTTTTTTTTGGTATAGCGGTGCTGGCGGGAATTTTTCCCTCACTCTGTACTGTACATGTCCCATGGCTAACCGATGTTGATTCCCGGAGCTGTGAAGAAGAAAATAAAAGACGATTCAAACAAGGCAAACTTGTGAATTCCTTCCGAAACATGGAAAACGAAGAAGCTGCGAACTTAAACGCAACAGTTTGGTTGTGGATGCGTTTCGGCTAATGCTATTAGCACAGCTATGATGAGTTAAGGTGTGTTTGTGTGTGTGTGTGTGTGTGTGTGTGTGTGTCTGTGTGTGTGTGTGTGTGCGTGTGTGTGAGTGTGAATTTGTTTAGGTGGGGGGGGGTCGCGGACAGGGAGTACCGGGGCCTCGAGCGGATGAGCTGAGAAGCGGAGGAGCGGAGGTAATGTTTCTCCTCTCAGAGGCGGGGAAGCTTGGGGGCAGAAGAACCCCTTAGACCGGCCAATGTGAGCCTTCTCCGGACATAGATCACCCGGACGTATGACTGGAGCTCCCGCACCTCTAGGCACACACATATGTGAATGAGTGGATGAGCTAATGTTTGTTTGGTTGTGGATACGTTTTGGCCAATGCTATTAGCACAGCTATGATGAGTTCAGGTGTGTGTGTGTGTGTGTGTGTGTGTGTGTGTGTGTGTGCGTGTGTGTGCGTGTGAATGTGTGCGTGACAGTTTGTTTAGGTGGAGGGGGTCGCGGACATGGAGTACCAGGCACTGTACCGGATGAGCTGAGGAGCGGAGGAGGGCAGAAGCCTGGACCGTGATTCGCTTATGTCCAGCGGTTCGGGGGTTCCAGGGCCAAAAGCAGTAAAGCGGAGGGACGGAGAAGCGGAGGAGGGGGGGAGAGCAGAAGCACGTCACGCAATTCGCCTGAGCTCGGAGGATCGGGAGTACCAGGGCCCATAGCGGAGGAGCAGAGGAGCTGAGAAGCGGAGGATTGGAGGAGCGGACGTTATGTTTCTCTTTTCAAAGGCGGGGAAGATTTGAGGCAGCAGGACCCCTTAGACCGGCCAATGGGAGCCTTCCCCGGACATGGATCCCCCGGACGTATGACTGGAGTTCCCGGACCTCAGGGCAAACACATGTGAATGAGTGGATGAGATAATGTTTGTGTGCTTGTGGATGTGCTAATGCTATTAGCACAGCTATGATGAGTTAAAGTCTGTGAGTGTGCGTGTTTATGTGTGTGTGTGTGTGTGTGTGTGTGTGTGTGTGTGTATGTGTATGTGTGCGTGACAGCTTGTTTAGGTGGAGGGGGTCGCGGACATGGAGTACCAGGGCCTGTACCGGATGAGTTGTGGAGCGGAGGAGGGCAGAAGCCCTGCCCGTGATCCGCTTATGTCCAGCGGTTTGAGGGTTCCAGGGCCCAAAGCGGAGGAGCGGAGGAGGGAAGAAGCCCGGATCGTGATTCGCTTATGTCCAGCGGTTTGGGGGTCCTGGGGTCCAAAGCGGTAAAGCGTAGGAGCGGAGGAGAGCAGAAGCACGTCACGAAATTCGCCTGAGTTCGGAGGATCGGGATTACCAGGGCCAAATACGGAGGAGCGGAGGACTTGAGAAGCGGAGGAGGGCAGAAGCCTGGACCGTGATTCGCTTATGTCCAGCGTTTCGGGGTTCCAGGGCCCAAAGCGGAAAAGCGGAGGAGCGGAGAAGCGAAGGAGGGGAGGAGAGCAGAAGGACGTCACACAATTCGCCCGAGTTCGCAGGATCGGGAGTACCAGGGCCAATAGCGGAGGAGGGGAGGAGCGGAGGAGCGGAAGAGCAGAGGAGGGCGGAAGCCCGGACCGTGATTCGCATATGTCCAGCGGTTCGGGCTTCCAGGGCGGGAGTACCAGGGCCAATAGCGGAGGAGGGGAGGAGCGGGGAAGCGGAGGAGGGGAGGAGAGCAGAAGAACGTCACGCAAGTCGCCTGAGCTCCGAGGATCGGGAGTACCAGGGCGCATGGCGGAGGAGCGGTTGAGCTGAGAAGCGGAGGTAATGTTTCTCTTTTCAAAGGCGGGGAATCTTTGAGGCAGCAGGACCCCTTAGACCGGCCAATGGGAGCCTTCTGCGGACATGGATTCCCCGGACGTATGACTGGAGTATTGTATTTTAAGAACGAACTTTATTGCAGGCAGCATGAAAGAAAAAAACACGGAACGTTCTTCTTCCTTTGTTAAGACGCAAAAACACGCAGACGTCACACACTGATATAGCAGTAGCGCCACCTATAGGTAAAAGTACCGCCCATTTACAACACTCCCACTTACTTTTACCAATAGCACCAAGTCCTGAGAAAATAATATTTCAAAGCTGTGTTCTTCCACGACAACAAAAACTGTAAACTTGTTTAACACCCCATTTTTAAGACAGTATTCCTATCACATTGGTTATACTGGAACTCTTTTTCACATTTTTTAGAAATCGCTTTGACTCGGCAGCGTTCTTCGTACACCTGTCAAGCATTTTTAAACAAAAAAGAGTCCGATCTCGCCCCTGAGATATTCAAATCTCTGTCTACCGAGTGGCTTGGTAAAGATATCCGCTTTCATATCATTTGTTGGACAATATTGCAGTTCAATTTGTCCATTCTGCACACATTCACGGATATAGTGGTAGCGAATGTCTATGTGTTTGGTCCTGGAGTGATTTACAGGATTCTTTGCAATTGCGATGGCTCCTTGGTTATCTTCAAGGATCACTGTGGACACAGACTCTACACCGAGATCACACAGCAGTCGTTTCAGCCAGATTCCTTCTTGAGCTGCTTGACTGAGTGAGATGTATTCAGCTTCTGCTGTTGAAAGTGCTACTGTTGATTGTTTCTTGCTGAGCCAGCTTACTGCTCCTCCACTCAGAAGGAAGATGTCGCCTGTTGTTGACCGGCGATCATCTTGATCTCCAGCCCGGTCAGCATCCGAGTATCCGATTAAAGCTCCGGAGTCTGACCTCTCATATTTCAGAGCAAGATTTAATGTCCCTTTCAAGTATCGAAGTATCCTCTTTACAGCAGTCAGATGTGAAGCATCTGGATTTGCATTGAACTTCGACACAGCACTCACAGCTTGAGCTATGTCCGGTCTTGTCGCCATGGCAGCATACAGCAGACTTCCAACCATTGACTGATAGGTATGCTGGTGCACTGACATACTGACACCATCACTCCTTTTTAGCCTGACGTTGGCATCTGCAGGAGTTGCCACAGGATTTGCATTATCCATTCCATACTTCCGAAGTATGGCTTCAATGTAATGCTTCTGCTGAAGAATGATACGATTCTTTTCTTTATCTTGGATGACAGAGATGCCTGGGATGTAGGACAGCTCACCCATGTCTTTCATCTTGTAGCACTCCTTGAGAGCTGGCTGCTTTGAGCTCGTCCATGCTCTCAGTGGACTCTGTAATCAGGATCAAATCATCCACGTAAACTGCTAGTATTTCAAGCTCTTGTCTTGATCTCACAAACACGCAGGGGTCTGATGTGCTCTGTTTGAATCCAATTTCCATCATGAACTCCGTAAAAGCCTTGTTCCAACAGCGAGGAGACTGTCTCAGTCCATAGATTGATTTTTTTAGTTTGCATACCAGATGTTCCTGCCCTGTTTTGATGAAGCCCTCAGGTTGCTCCATGTATATTTCTACTTCCAGGTGTCCATTGAGGAATGCAGTTACAACATCCATCTGGTGGACATGTAGACCCTTTTGAACAGCAAAGGACAGTAATGTACGAATAGAGCTAAATCGTACCACTGGTGAAAACGTTTCATCATAGTCAGCGCCATACAACTGTGTGTAGCCCTGTGCAACGAGTCTACACTTGTATCGTTCCACTCTTCCATCACTGCGATGCTTGACTTTGAACACCCATCTGGATCCTACTGCCTTTCTGTCTCTTGGCAAGTCGACTAAGTCCCATGTCTCGTTTTCCAGCAGTGACTCATATTCCAAGTCAGCTGCCTCCTGCCAGTCTTTTGCATGAGGACTCTCCATTGCCTCTTTTAGTGAGAGTGGCTCTGTCACGCAACACATGTTTGCATAATGATCAACAGTCACTACATCAGCAAACTCATCATATCCAAATCTTATTGGAGGCTTTCTGATTCTGTCATTTTTTCTGACAGTGCTCTCAACAGTGACTTCGTCATGTTTTGTTTCACTCTCATCTATTTTCATAGTTATCTCGGTGTCTGTGCAGTGTACTTTCGGTTCCTGCTTCAAGTTAAAGTTGGATTCATCAAAGACGACATCTCGACGGATCAGAATCCTCCTCTTCTCTTCATCGTACAGGCGATAGCCTCTGGCATTGTTTGCATATCCCACGAAGCGCGGCTTCACAGTCTTTTTGTCCAGCTTCTTTCTCTCTTCATCTGGGACAAGTGCATAGGCAATACAGCCAAACACCTTCATGTGACCCACATTAGGTTTTTTCCCACACCATCTCTGGTACGGTGTCTCTCCCTTCGGGACAGAAGTAGGCAGCCTGTTCTGTATGTAAGCTGCTGTGGCAACAGCCTCTGCCCAGAACATCTTTGGTAACTTAGCATGAGACAACATGCTCCTTGCTGCTTCAACGAGTGTTCTATTTTTTCTTTCAGCAACTCCGTTTTGCTGTGGTGAGTGAGGTCCAGTCATTTCATGGTGGATGCCTTGAACCTTCAAATATTCTTGAAACTCCCTTGAGGTGTACTCACCACCATTGTCTGTTCTCAGCCTCTGGATGCTTAGTCCACACTCATTTGTGAATGTCTTCTCAAATTCCTTGAATTTACACAGCACTTCATTCTTCTGTTTCATGAAGTATACCTTGGAGCATCTTGAGTAATCGTCTGTGAAAGTCACAAAATATTTGGATCCACTTATAGATTCAGTTTGCATGGGACCACAGACATCACGATGAATTAACTGCATCTTGCGCTCGGAACGTATTTCTCCAATCGACTTGAATGGCTTTTTAGCCAGCTTGCCCTCCACACATCCTTCACAGAAGGGAACTTCTTTGTCTGCAGAGAAGTCCACTCCGTTCACCAGACCTTTTAGTTCCTTCAGCTTGGTAGTGTGACCGAGGCGCCGGTGCCACAAGATAGCAGCTACTGATGCACTGTGAGTGACTGATTCATTTCCTTTCACATCTAGCTGATATAGTCCATCAGCTCTTCGTGTTCCCATTCCTTTAAGAGTTCCATCTTTTCCACGAATGTAGCAGCAGGACCTCTTAAACTGAACCGTATTTCCCTTTTTGGTGGCAGCTCCCACTGAGAATAAATTCCCAGAAAGTTTTGGAACATACAGCACATCATACATCGTAGCATTTTTTACCTTGCTTGACTTGAAGGTCATTGTCATGTTGACATTTCCAATTCCCAGGGCATCAACCACCCTGCCGTCACCGAGCTTCACTGACTGTTCTTTTGAGAACTGCTGGTATTCCTTAAGAATTCCTTGCTCGCATGTCATGTGCTTTGATGCTCCAGAATCAATTAACCACTCAAACTGATGTGGTTTTTCTGAGCTTTCCCTTCTAGCTACAAAGGCACTTTCAGATGAACCATCCTCATCCTCACACACCACATTTTTAGCTTTGTGGATTTTCTTTTTTGATTTGTTTTTCCAGCTTGGACAGTCACGTTTAATGTGGCCTTCCTTCCCACATTTATAGCATCTCCATGTGCTTTGTCCTGCTCCCACTGCTTTGGAGCGATCCTGCAGATTGCCACACACCTGTGATGACATTGCTGCTGCACCACCTGAAGGACCACCACTGTAATCATTAGCATTCACTCGCTTTTGTTCCTCATCGATTAACGCTTGTTGAACAAATTTGAGTGTCAGGTTGTCAATCTTTGTTTCCAGTGCAGTGACAACTGTAGCGTAACTTGGTGGTAAACTTCCCAACAATGTTACAATTTGGTCTTCCTCTTCAATTACAGCTCCTATTGCTGATAACTGGTCAGTCAGTTCTTTCATTTGTTTGAGGTGCTCAGTCAAACCATCTCCTTCCTTCATTTCGCACCTGAAATATTTCTTCTTCAGAAATAGTTTATTTGCCAGCGTGTCTCTTTCAAAAATATCTTTCAGTGTAGTCCACACTTCTTTGGGAGTCTTACAGTTTGTAATCAGGTACAACAGGGATGAACTTACATTGAGCACTAACACAGAGAACGCTTTCTCTCTCTGTTTCGTGAACTCACCCTGTGCTGCTGCGTTAGCATCTGGGGCTAATGTGTCTTCCTCTGTTAGCATTCGCCACAGTCCTTTAGCCTTTAGCAGATGTTCCATTTGAAACTTCCACGTTGCCCAATTCTCCGGTCCGCTCAGCTTGTCGATAAACAGCTTGTCCTCCATTGTGAGTTCCCACAATACTGTTCACTATCACACAAAATATTCAGTGTAATCCAGCCTTTTAGAGACACTCTGGGCCCATAACCTATTGTATTTTAAGAACGAACTTTATTGCAGGCAGCATGAAAGAAAAAAACACGTAACGTTCTTCTTCCTTTGTTAAGACGCAAAAACACACAGACGTAACACACTGATATAGCAGTAGCGCCACCTATAGGTAAAAGTACCGCCCATTTACAACATGGAGCTCCCGGACCTCTGGGCACACACATGTGAATGAGTGGATGAGATCATGTTTGTGTGCTTGTGGATGTGTTTTGGCTAATGCTATTAGCACAGCTATGATGAGTTAAGGTGTGTGTAAGTGTGTTTGTGTGCGTGTGTATATGTGTGTGTGTGTGTGTGTGTGTGTGTTTGTGACAGTTTGTTAAGGTGGAGGGGGTCGCGGACATGGAGTACCAGGGCCTGTACCGGATGAGTGGAGGAGCGGAGGAGGGCAGAAATCCTGCCCGTGATTCGCTTATGTCCAGCGGTTCAGGGGTTCCAAGCCCCAAAGCGGAAAAGCGGACGAGCGGAGAATAGCAGAAGCACGTCACGCAATTCGCCTGAGTTCGGAGGATCGGGGGTACCAGGGCCAATAGCGGAGGAGCGGTGGAGCTGAGAAACAGAAGATTGGAGGAGCGGAAGTAATGTTTCTCCTAATTTTTTTTTTCGTTTTTAATTTCATTTGTCTATCTATTTATTTAATTATTTCCTTTCAATTTCTTTTTTTGTCTAGCATAATAAACTTCTTCCAGTTCTGCAAAGCAAGAGACG